>NW_024038972.1:600000-897500 GCF_016077235.1 Cyprinodon tularosa | reverse complement strand
TATATATATATATATATATATATATATATATATATATATATATATATATATATATATGTATATATATATATATACACATATATATATATATGTATATATATATATATGTGTGTATATATATATATATATATATATATATATACAGGTGCTGGTCATAAAATTAGAATATCATGAAAAAGTAGATTGATTTCAGTAATTCCATTTAAAAAGTGAAACTTGTATATTATATTCATACATTACATACAAACTCATATATTTCAGATGTTTATTTTGTTTAATTTTGATGATTACAAATGACAACAAATGAAAATCTCAAATTCATCATATCAGAAAATTAGAATATTGTGAAAAGGTTCAAAATTGATGGCCCCTGGTGCCACACTCTAATCAGCTAATTAACTCAAACCACCTGCAAAAGCCTTTAAATGGTCTTTCAGTCTAGTTCTATAGGCTACACAATCATGGGGAAGACTGCTGACTTGACAGTTGTCCAAAAGACGACCATCGACACCTTGCACAAGGAGGGCAAGACACAAAAGGTCATCGCTAAAGAGGCTGGCTGTTCACAGAGCTCAGTGTCCAAGCACATTAATAGAGAGGCGAAGGGAAGGAAAAGATGTGGTCGAAAAAAGTGTACAAGCAAGAGAGATAACCGCACCCTGGAGAGGATTGTGAAACAAAACCCCTTCAAACATGTGGGGGAGATTCACAAAGAGTGGACTGCAGCTGGAGTGAGTGCTTCAAGAACCACCACACACAGACGTATGAAAGACATGGGTTTCTGCTGTCGCATTCCTTGTGTCAAGCCACTCTTGAACCACAGACAGCGTCAGAAGCGTCTAAAGAGAAACAGGACTGGACTGCTGGTGAGTGGTCCAAAGTCATGTTCTCTGATGAAAGTAAATTTTGCATTTCCTTTGGAAATCAAGGTCCCAGAGTCTGGAGGAAAAGAAGAGAGGCACTTCATCCACGTTGCTTGAAGTCCAGTGTAAAGTTTCCACAGTCAGTGATGGTTTGGGGTGCCATGTCATCTGCTGGTGTTGGTCCATTGTGTTTTCTGAGGTCCAGGGTCAACGCAGCCACATACCAGGAAGTTTTAGAGCACTTCATGCTTCCTGCAGCTGACCAACTTTTTGGAGATGCAGATTTCATTTTCCAACAGGACTTGGCACCTGCACACAGTGCCAAAGCTACCAGTACCTGGTTGAAGGACCATGGTATCCCTGTTCTTAATTGGCCAGCAAACTCTCCTGACCTTAACCCCATAGAAAATCTATGGGGTATTGTGAAGAAGAAGATGCAATACACCAGACCCAACAATTCAGAAGAGCTAAAAGCCACTATTAGAGCAACCTGGGCTATCATAACACCTGAGCAGTGCCACAGACTGATCGACTCCATGCCACGCCGCATTGCTGCAGTAATACAGGCCAAAGGAGGCCCAACTAAATACTGAGTGCTGTACATGCTCATACTTTTCATGTTCATACTTTTCAGTTGGCCAACATTTCTATAAATCCTTTGTTTTTATTGGTCTTCAGTAATATTCTAATTTTCTGATATGATGAATTTGAGATTTTCATTTGTTGTCATTTGTAATCATCAAAATTAAACAAAATAAACATCTGAAATATATGAGTTTGTATGTAATGTATGAATATAATATACAAGTTTCACTTTTTAAATGGAATTACTGAAATCAATCTACTTTTTCATGATATTCTAATTTTATGACCAGCACCTGTATATATATATATATATATATATACACATAACAGCAGGGTGTAAAATGCAGGCAGGAAGTGCATACATGGAACGCCACAACCAGGTAGCTGTCATAGTGTACAGGAACATCTGCCATGAGTATGGGCTGGAAGTCCCAAGGTCAAAATGGATGACACCTCCTAAGGTAGTTGAGAATGACCGAGCTAAGATCCTATGGGACTTTAAGATCCAGACTGACAAACAGGTGATGGCTAACCAACCAGACATCGTGTTGATCGACAAACAGCAGAAGAAGGCAGTAGTGATAGATGTGGCAATCCCAAGCGACAGCAACATCAAGAAGAAAGAACACGAGAAGCTTGAGAAATACCAAGGACTGAAGGAGGAGCTAGAAAAGATGTGGAAAATGAGAGCAGCAGTGGTGCCAGTGGTAATTGGAGCACTGGGGGCTGTGACCCCCAAACTGGGAGAGTGGCTACAGCAGATTCCAGGTAAAACATCAGAGGTCTCTGTCCAGAAGAACGCAGTCCTAGGAACAGCTAAGATACTGCGCAGAACCCTCAAACTCCCAGGCCTCTGGTAGAGGACCCGAGCTTGAGGATGACACATACCACCCCACGAGGGGTGAGAAAACAGTTTTTTTTTTTTTTATATATATACATATGTATATATATATATATATATATATATATGAATGGATGGATGGATGGATGGTCAGACAGACAGACAGACAGACAGACAGACAGACAGACAGACAGACAGACAGACAGACAGACAGACAGATAGACAGACAGATAGATAGATAGATAGATAGATAGATAGATAGATAGATAGATAGATAGATAGATAGATAGATAATCAATATTCTAACATGTAAAGAATTCCTTCTCAATTTTTTAATTTCATTAATCAAACAATGAATATGGTGGAATCTGGTGCATTCATCCAGCACCATTATAATAATGCTTTTACATAGCTTAAGAACAAAAGACAAAATGCAAATCACCACCGACAAAAACATAGAAACTCTAAACTAATTATCTGAAAAATTCTTAATATGTAAAGAGGAAAATTTAGAGTATTAATGCATACTATTTAGGTCCAGCATAAAAGGTAAAATATTATTAGTATTATCATAATTATTATTATTATCATACGTGTTTTTGGCTCAATCTTTACAGTGACAGTTGGATGTAGAAGCTCAGGGGGTGGTACCTGAACGCATCACTAGATGAGCGCAGCTCTGTTCAGTGCTGGCTTCTCTCCGTCCTCCATCAAAGCCCAGCTCCATCCACGGCGCAGGCCCGAAGTAGCGCAGCCGCTCTGAGGTTAGTGCCCTACCGCGCAATCTCCATTTATTTCAGCCCCGGCGCAGCCGCATCATCGAACCCGGCAGCGCAGGGCCGAAAGCTGATGGTTGATTAGATTCCGTCTCAGAGTTTAGTCTTTTAGCATTTAAAGCTGGTTTTTTTGGAGGGAAATATGTTGTTGGCGCGTTTCGATATTGAGACAGAGCAGCAGCTCTGGATGAACTGTAGGCCTCATTTTAGCCTGGTTTTGTTTCATATTCCGCGCGTTTATGCTAGCTGCCGTTTAACCGTTGCCTGTATCCCAGTCTACATGGAAATTAATTTTGTTCGCATTTCGAAGTTAAAAATTGTTATTTCGTAATAACAGGCTTGCTATTCACCCGGATAATCGACTGGGCACCGATTAATGGTTAGCCGGGAAGCTAATTAGCCGAATGTAGGACATAGCTAGCTTAGCTCCGAGAGGACTCACGAGACTGAAACAAAACATGTTAGACATCCTCTGCTGTTTATTTCCGTTTGATATGAGCCTTGGTGTAGCTTTAATGAAGTATTCAACATATTTATGTGCCTCCCCATATATTTATAGTAGGCTTCATTGCAAACAAGCCTGTAAGGTCTACCTTACATGTGTAGCTTATTTTAAAATGTGTATATATAGGATAAAAACCTCAAACATAAGTGTCATAATCATTAATAAGGTTACTTGGCTCCAATTATCACATGTATCTAGTCTTATCTTCAACTAATAAAAGGTTGAATACTGGATTTATTTTATGGAAGCATGACTTAATTGTGTTTTTGTTTTGTTATTTCCCTTCATGATAGCTTAGACTGTAATAACCCTATTGTTCATACATGCACCCAGTTAAAAGCACACATATCTGCCTCATGGCATGAAATTAACAGCTAACAACCCATGTGAAACATATAGTCATTTATGATTTCCTGCTTTGTGTCCTGTCCAAATGAAAAACATGTTGTGTTTTGCATATGTAACCTTTTTTTGTAATGATCTGCAATATAAACTTGTCAATTTTTTTTTTAATTCAACCTTTCAAATTCCGAGAGTCTTTCCTGGAAGGCTGGTTAAATACACAATTTGTTTATAATCATACGAATTGCAGACACATAAGTTGTAAAAACTTACATTTTTTTCTCATCTTTAAATAGAAATTCAAACCAGATAGAATAGAAAATCCCTTTATCGTCCCACAATTAAATAGTTCAGCAGTGTCAAATTTAGGTCTTAATGCTATAGAGCAGTGGTTCTCAAACTTTTTCTGTCATTCCCCACTTTGGACAAGGGGGAATTTTCAAGCCCCGCCTGTCCCCATCGCCCCAACACAATGCTAATGAAATATGCAACAATCTTAAAATGTTCCAATTTTATTGAAGTAACAAGTAGTATCTAAATACAAACTATCTACATCAAATAACAGCAAGCTCAAAAATAAAGAAAATACAAATGCAGCTGTGTCAAAATTTGTATCAAGCTCAAAGATAGAAAAAATTAAAGTGCCACTCTGCAATCTGTTAATAAAAGAAAAGAAGTGAAATCCATCTGGCAATACAGGTCTATTTATCCCTGCATTAGTGGCTGCAATGAGCCTGTTTTGCATTGCACAGTTTCTCAAAACGGGGTTGCAGGCTTGATACTGCCACTCTCAAGTCATGCTCAATGTTCAGCTGAGATCTGTATTTTGTTTTCAGTGAAGCAACAGTTGAAAAGCCCATCTCACAGAGACATGATGTGGCAAAGGGAAGAAGAATGCACACAGCTCTCTGACCGATGAGTGGATACTCCCTCTCCACTCCAAACCAGAATTCACTATGAGTCTGAGCATTAAACCTGAGCCTCAGGGTGGAGTCAGACGTCATTTCAATAAACTGGTCCTATTTATTTGAGATAAAATATTTCAAATTCAGTTAATTATGATCAACCTGCGCCGCCAATCCCGGCGCATGTGCGCTTTATTTGCAGTCTGGACCCTGAGGGTAAACATGCTGTGTCTCTGACTGCAGCGCTGAGAGGGTCTCCTGCGATAGCGGGGGAGAACGGGGTTGGGATGGGGGAGGCGCCCCACGGCAGCACCTGCCGCTGGAGGACAAGAAAAGGAACGATACGTGCTTTCACGTAAGAATCTCCAAAAGTCGCTAATTTGTCGCTAGTCGCTTTTTTGATAAAGAGTCGCTGGAGGGGTCTGAAATATAGCGACAAAGTCGCTGAGTTGGCAACACTGGGGCGCGAAAGTTTATTCCGTTACAAATAATATGCCGACGTCACGTCAATCATTATTTTGGCACTTCAGTTCCAGATGAAATTTTTCTCATATCTAATGTTCTTTTAATTAGACTGCATGTAGGCTAGTAATGATTACTTTGTGGGTTTGATTGGTCTAAAAAGCGGCAACATACAGCTATAAGGACAGTTTGCTCTCACACGTTCTACATTTATAGTCACACACACACACACACCGGAACTTGGCGCGCCCCACCTGTCACGTCTCAATTCCCCACACACTTTGAGAAACGCGGCTATAGAGTAATAATTCCATGGTTTCACCATATTGCAGGAAACCTAATACACATCTGAAATTATCTTTGTTAGTGTAATAACAAGAAAATACCCAGGATTTTCCTTGGATCTCCTCGTAAGAACTTTGATTTGTTGGATATATTATTTGCCGCAGAAATACGAATAAAAACTTTTGTCTCGTATAACTAAATATTTTTTCATCCAAAAAAAATTCCTTCATCTCCAAACTGTTACAGAAGCATTCCTGTTATGGCCAGCAGCATAACTATTGCTGTTTTCTTGTTTGTCACGCCCCATTTATCTTCATCTATTAGAAAAAAATCAACAATTGCTACTAAGTCCTAAGTGTCTTCGAACTGCATTTTCTGTCCTAACCCAAAAAGCTTATTATCCATCATTAATCCCTAAACTAAATTCATTTATAACTGTCTAATTTGATTGGTTCTGATCTATATTTATATATTAACCAAATTAGGTAAACATCTTGCTTGAATTATACAGCAGGAGTCATAGAAAGGTTTGTTAATATAACTCTGCTGCTAAATAGGCGAGGTCGGTAACTGACTGTAAATCTAGCCGATCATTATGGTCCCCTCCTGGAGAGTTTGGAGCAGCTCCTTACTCTGGAATAAAATGCCAGGTAGAAAAAAAATACATTTGTCTAACTGTCCCGTAGACAATAGTCTGACAAAGGAAGTTGTTACATTATTTTTCTGCCAACCTTGAAAGAGTATTCATACTAACGATAGATCGATATATCCGCTGGACAATATTTTAGCCAATATGCACATTTTTTTATTCATTAATGAATGTTTCTTTTTGTTTAAATTAAAACTTGTGTATCATTTGTTATCATTGCGCAATTTTTTTAAGATTTAAAAGGAAGAATAAAAATACATTGTTTTAAGAAAATTGGCATCACATATCAGGAATTAGACCAGAGCTGCAAGTAACAATTATTTCACAAATCGAATAATCTGTCGATTATTTTTTCCAATTAATAATTGGATAGCAAAGGGTTCCTTAAGAAGACTTTTTACGAAATCAAACCAGGTGAAAATAAAACTTTTCCACTTGAGGAGTTCTGGATAGAGAATATTGACAGACGGAAATGGTTTGTTTTATCTTAAATGCAAACTGTTCATGTATTTATTTTTATTTTGGTATCGTTACTGCTCTAAGTGGGTCACTCTTTCAGCTAAAGCTACCAGTTTTCACAAAACAGAAAATTTTAGTGTGGCAAACATGGAGTTTGACATATCTGTAAGTTAAAACAGAGACTACATTTAGTTTTTCTTTAAGTAACAAGTCATTGTAGGATCTAGACATTTAGTAGGGATGCACGATATAATCGGCCCCCATCGGTATCGGCCATATAACTGAATATCGGACATCAGTCACCCCACCGATATTTAACCCGATATTTGATCAGCTTCTGAGTTTCTAAAGTCTAAAAAAAAAAAAAAATACTACTTCTTCTTCTTCCTCAAAAACTTCTTTTTTACAGACTTAAAAACTTCTAAAGACGAGGGAAAAAATATTGATACATTCAAATATCACAATATCTTCATATGCTGATATATTGCCATTTAAAAACACCATATCAATCTCTTTTACTAATGAAATATTGGTATATGTCATCGTTATGCTACGAAATCCCCCGAAAATTCACGAAATTTTGCCATATTTTTATATGTTGATATATTGACGCGGTATCAATCTATTTTACTAACAAAATCTCACAAGAATTAGCAAAATATCACTAGAGTTTGTAACAGAACGAGGAAATTTCACGAGATTTTGAAAGTAAAATAGGTCGATACCGTGTTTTTAAAAATCAATTTGATATCAGCATATGAAAATATATTTGAGTATATTATTTTTCAAAGTGTCAGAAATGGATAACAAAACTGCTATTTTCAATGACTACTTATTTTTGTCCAGCTTTAACATCGGTATCGATATCGGTTATCGGCTACATGAGTTTTAAAATATCGGCATATCGGATATCGGCCAAAATCCCAATATCGTACATCCCTAACATTTAGATTAATGTTTTTACCTATTTTCTTTTAAACAATAACTTAAACTCTGTGAAATTGTATATGTAGAATCCCTGACCATTAAGTTCATATCAGAGATACTTTATAAACCATTTTGTGGATTGTTAATGTTCTCTAACAAAAACTCTCTAACCTTCTTCAGTTGTACTGTGGATCTAGCATCGTAGAGTCGGTGGCTAAAAATGGAGGAACGCTCTGTGAACCCGACAGAACACATGACCACCATCGAAGCGAGCGCTGTCAGTCAACAGGTCTGCTTCGCCACTCATATTCTGGCTATTAACTTACAAAAAGACAATATTTTCCTCTGTTGGTTCACAACATAATCCATCTTTTGTTAATATTTAATTTACTAAAGAAATATCTGATATATTTACCGTAGGTACACGTGACCACCTACACAGACACCGCTATGTTGAGCGCAGAGGAAGACTCGACATCTTCTCCAGACGATGACCCATACGATGACACAGACATCCTCAATTCAGCCGGCACAGATGAGGTCACTGCTCATCTTGCTGCTGCAGGTGGGAAACATATTTACTTGCTTGGGAAAATGTGTTGGTTTAAAAGTATTTTCCTGTGCAATATTAATAAAAGTGAACTATTGTAAGAAAGTGTTTATTTAATAAAGTGTATTTGCTTGTCCGTTAGTACCTTTAGGGGATTGCATCTCACCAGCAAGGAAATAGTCATTCATACAGCTTAATTATAGTGTAATTCCCTCAATTTACCAGCAGGTGGTGCAAACGTTCCGTATACAATGTTTCACAGTCTTGAAATATGTAAAAGTGAACTAATTTGTTTTCTAGATGAGTTTAGACATTTTTTTATTCCAGATTTCGACTCTCCACCCATCCTCATCTCTTATTTCAGTATTTTTTTTGCTGGTTGCATGTTAATAGTTGAAGTGCAATAAAAGTCACCCTTTGTATTTCCAATTTAAAAATCAGAGTCTGAACAGTAGAATTTCTTAAAGCTGTTTTTCTCTTCTGTTTTGTCAACTTCTTTTAAATTCGTACCCATAGCCATATATGTCTGATTGTATGCTAATTTAAAAGCATAAATCAGACTGTTGTTAAAAGGTTTTTTTAGAGCCTCTTTTTGTAGCAATCAAAGTCTTTATTTTTTTGCTTTTAGGTCCAGTAGGTATGGCTGCTGCTGCTGCGGTTGCAACAGGAAAGAAAAGAAAAAGACCTCACATCTTTGAGTCAAATCCTTCTATCCGCAAAAGGCAGCAAACCCGTCTGCTCAGGTCTGTTTCTCCAACCTTAAAAATGCAGCATTAAACATTTCAAACGGCACTTATAGACATTTTAGATTGAACAAAAGGGGTAAAGATGATGTGTTTCTATAGGAAACTGCGGGCAACACTGGATGAGTACACCACCAGAGTGGGTCAACAGGCCATAGTGCTTTGTGTGTCTCCCTCCAAACCGAATCCGGTTTTTAAAGTGTTCGGCGCAGCCCCTTTAGAGAACGTAGTGAGTAGATCCATACAGTCAAAAAACATAAATTCATAATCCAGCATGTTTTCCTCAATTTATGTCATATGAGTTAAGAAAATATTTATTTTTTCTATCTGAAAATGATCGCAATTCATCTTTTAATCTTCCTGATCCCTAGGTTAGAAAGTATAAGAGCATGATGCTGGAGGACCTAGAAAATGCCCTGGCTGAGCACGCGCCTGCTGGTGGAGAGCTGGCCTCAGAACTGCCGCCTCTCACCATTGATGGCATCCCTGTCTCTGTGGATAAGATGACCCAGGTGAGACCCCACACACCCCTTGTCCTAATAAACATGTTTGGCTGTAAAAATAGATTGGTGACAAGATAAGTTTATGCTTTATTATTTACATGACAAAGCAACATTTTGAAGAGAAAACATTTTAAGGAAAAAAGTTTTCCTCTTGTCCGTTGTCAGGTCTGCTTATGTCAGCTTTGATAGTAACACCGAAAGACTTAGCAGCACTTAAGGTCGAGCAAAACCTCCTCTTTATGAGAGAGTGAAAGGAAGTGCAGCATCGTCTGCTCTTGGCAAGCCTTTCGCTGGCAGCATTAGTTTTTTTTCACCCGAGGGAGCTTGGCTTGTTTACGCTGCCATCCCCGTGCTGCTGACGCACTGTGTGGATCATCGTCAGAGTAGGGCACGTTAGCGGCCCTCAGAGACAGTCAACAGTCCAGGGAGCGTCCCGACCAATCCTGGGGCCAGATAAAGCCTCAGAGGCCAGGTGTTAGTCGCTTCTTGTTTTTCTGGAGGTTGTAGGATGGGATTATCAGGAGTAACCTGTTGCTTCACTCGGCATGTCAAAGGTGGAACGGTTTGGCTTTTCTTAGAGATACGTCTGTGAGAAACGTGATGTGTCCTGTCTCTGAAAAGAAGGATGCGTCTAGGGGACAGGACAGAAGTTTCTCCATACAATAATCTTCATATAGCTACAATATGTTTGACACAGATAAGCTTCTATCACATACAAGGAGCATCTGTAGCAGGTGATCCCAGGTCTTCCCTGAGCCTGTAATTACCCCCCAGCCTTGTCAGGTTCAGGGACCTGGCAATATAGCTGCCGTCCTGAGCTCCGATTGGTCCATTGCTTTGGGGATTAAGATTGAAAGCGGGGGATGGGGTGGTCTGCATGAGGGCAACATGCCACTTAACAAGCTAGCCACTTTAATTAAGCCATCTGGCCGTGCACACAAACATCCGCATCACCCACAGGTGGAAACGCAAGAATCCCTTTACTGCTAAGTCCCTGCCCTTGGATAATCCAAGCTGCATCCCCCTGTTTAACAAAGCGAAGCTCCATTATTCCAACTACCAGATGTAGTTTCCTAATTAAGCGTCCACCCTCCATTTTCTCGTGAGGTCCATTTTTCTATAACTCTTGATGCGATACGCTGAAAAACAGTTTCCCGGTCGCTGATTGCAAGTTAGAAAAGGGGGTCTAATAGGGAGGAGGTCGGGATTTATTTCTCCTAGAACCAAATTTAGCCCGTGATGTCAAGGTAGGCAGACGCTGCAGTGCCTCATTGTGCAATATAATCCCCTGGTGATGTGTGCATATTACCGGGACACTGAGGACACTGGCACTAAACCCCCTCCATAGCATGCCAGTAACTGAGACTGTATGCTTGTTAAAAGGGAATAGATGCACATCATGTATTTGAAGCCTACAAAGATACAAAAAACATGTTGAAAACATTATAATATAAAGAAAAACATCAAATATTCTTGAGCACAAATGCTCTGTTACCTTGTTCAAACCATCAACCAAAAGGCAAAATGTAATTGTTAATATTTTTCACCCAATTTCTGTAACAACCCTTAATTTGTTCTTTGTAACTATTAGCCACAGAAGCTATCTAATGAGTCGAAAACATCCTTTTTTTGTTCTGTATGCAAAATGCTAACTCTAGTGGAAAACTGTCGGCCCTGAACGCACCGTCTCCACAGTGAAACATGGATGGTGGTGACAGCAGTAGCCTCATGCTGTGGGGACACAGCAAATATTAAGCTACATGCACAGAAATATGTTACTTTTTTTTTTTTTTGTTAGATAATTTCAACACAAATCTATCAAATAAACCTTAACATAATCCATATTCATTTGTATAATAAAGCTTATTTATATGAAATACAAAATAAGAAGGTTGATGTATTTTATATTAATAAAGTATGATTACTCTAAAATAATACAAATGAGTGTATTTATTGGATTTAAATTTATTGTTTGAATTCAATTCAAACTAATAAACTATGTATTTGAAATAAATTCAGCCACCGATATTAATTATGAGTAAACATTCATTCTAAATAAGCTATATTAAATTAATGAATATGAATCATGTGAGATTTATTTGATAGATTTGTGTTTTAAATGATCTGAAAAGACATAAATCTTAAACTTGGAGTGCACCATTTCTGTGAGTATATTAGTGCTGAAACAATCGATTATTGAAATAATCGCCAACTAAAGTAATCGATTGAATCTATTAAATATATGAACATTTTGCATTTTAGAATGATAAAAAAAAAAATGTTTTTGCCTGTCAGTATTCTCTACCCAGAACCCCTCAAGTGGAAAAGTGTTTTCTTTAAGGAACCTTTGGCTATCTAGTTATGAATTTCTGAATCATAAAATAATCGAGAGATTAATCTATTATTGAACTACTTTCATTTGGTCTATCCCTTGAAATCAAACTCAACAGTTTAAATTTATGTTTTATTATTATAAAGCTGAAGATAGAGGTGATGTGTTTATTGTTATTGATGAAAATCTGCAGGTAAAAACATGTAGCATTGATCCTCTTTTAGGGAGTCCTTTCTAGAACCAACTTTAACCACATGCCCGTATCACATGCTAAACAAATAAGTTTAAAGCCTATTGGTTGTTTTAGATTTCATCCCGTGGTATCAGAGTAAAAGGGGTCTGACTCCTGTTGATTTCTACCCAGGAGTAAAAACAATGCCAAGCTCATGTAAAATGACTTCTTTGACATTTGTGATTTTAATTTAGGGGGGCAAAGGGAGAATTAAGATTAAGTGTGTTTAAAAGGTGTTGCAAATAAAGTGCTTAGTCATGTTAAGTGTGCTGACCCGTTTACTGGGAAAGGCTACTGCTAGAGCAACACGGTAGGTTCTCGTGGTGTCAGTCTGACAGGTCAGACTGGAGCCACAGCCATAGATTGCTCTCCTAATGAACATGTTCTCTTTTTAGCAACCCCATTTCTATTTGCAGTGTGGGTTCAATCAATACACTTCCACTGATCCCTTCTCAAGGGTTTGTGTGTTTCAATTTGTGTCTCTTGGCTTGAAAGATTTAGTTTTGTGTTTTGCTCTAGGCTCAGCTGCGAGCCTTCATCCCAGAGATGCTGAAGTACTCCACAGGCAGAGGAAAACCTGGCTGGGGGAAGGAGAGCTGCAAGCCTGCGTGGTGGCCTGAGGACATCCCCTGGGCTAATGTTCGCAGTGATGTCCGCACAGAGGAGCAGAAACAAAGAGTGAGACACATTGTCAATTAATCATTTGACTGATAATGCTTTAAGGTTGTCATTACTTTTGATTATTAAACCACAAGCAGGGAAGCAGTTACTATTATTTCTGTGAGAATAATTACCCGTTTAGGGTTTTCCAATGTTGATTGGTTTTAAAAGGTTCCACTGCAGGTCACATAATTAAGGAAAAATGTGACCTCTTTTCCTCATTCCTTTGCCTAAAAGTCGTAATAATTGAATTTAGCAGTTTGAATATTCATTTATTTACCTGTCATCCATCCATTTAACTCATTTATATTTCCGGTTTTAAAATGGGCTAAAAACTCTGTAAATGTTGAAACGTATTTCATTTATTCAGAGTTCTTCATCCATCCTTCCAATTTTCCCCAACTAGCATAAAAACGCCTTTGTGCTTCCTCAGGTGTCCTGGACGCAAGCGTTACGGACCATAGTGAAGAACTGCTACAAACAGCACAATCGTGAGGATCTGTTGTATGCGTTCGAGGACCAGCAGATAACGACTACAGCCACTGCCCAGCACCATCTGACCACAGCCCAGAGCATTGCTCACCTCGTGCCATCACAGACCGTCGTACAGACCGTCAACAATCCTGACGGAACCGTCTCACTTATCCAGGTGTGCATGCTGTTGTGCGTTCAGCAGATCTTTGATCAGCTGCATGTTTTTTTTTTTGTTTTTTTTTAAGAATAATCCAGGAAATCTTCACTGATTTGTTCAGGTTGGCACCGGACACACAGTTGCAACCCTGGCTGATGCTTCAGAACTCCCCGGTGTTACTGTGGCACAGGTCAACTACTCAACTGATGGCGAGGTAACATTACTCCGAGTTGATATCTCTAGAACTGAAATCAGAGACATGCATAGTGACGGAGGATGTGGAGATAAAGTTAGGACACGGCAGCCTTGTTTTTTTTTCGACTGAAACTACAACTTTTCAAGGTGGTGCAGAACTGGGCTACACTTCAAGGTGGAGAGATGACTATCCAAACAACTCAAGCATCAGAGGCCACGCAGGCGGTAGCATCGCTGGCTGAAGCTGCTGTTGCTGCTAGTCAGGAAATGCAGCCTGGAGCCACCGTTACTATGGCTCTCAACAGGTAAGCCAACAGGGGTGGGCTCTGAGGGGCTAATGTCCACATTAAGGTTCTCACAGAAGCATTTCTCCATTTATAGAGCAACATATTAAAGGAATGTTTAGACAAAAAACGTTTTTTGTTTTTTTTACTGCTACTAAAAGAATATGTAAGGCATTTTACTTAAAGAACTAGTAGTCATACATAGAATTATTAAACAATTTAGATTAAGCACTCCCAGATTATACTTCCTGAATAACGAGTCTAAAGAAAGGAACAGAGAGACTTCATCTCCCCCTAACCCCTACGCTACTATATATTCATTCTTCATATGTTACTTTTTTAATAAATAACTATTTTTACATTTTCATTATTGCAATATTCTTATTATATATACAATTTATCCTTAATTTTATTTACCATAACAACTATGGTTAAAATCAGCCATTTGTTTTTATCTATTGTCACAGATGCATCACTTTGAAATCCTGCAGTTTTCACCCTGGAGGAATCCAATTTAACACATTAATAGCATTGAAATATATATATATATATATATATATCATTTTTTTTTTAATCTAGAATTTAAATGGTGCATGCTGCTGCGGCTCACTGGGTTTCACTGCTGATTATTTCAAAAGCTAATTAATAACTCAATTGTGAACTGTAAGTTATTTAAGCACTAAATATATTTAAATATGTGGTAAATAAAAACTGCTTTGATTTTCCTTTTTAAAGATGCTTTATTGTATTTTTAAAACTTGCTGAATTCATCAGGTCTGCTCATTGAAACCATGCGATGTTTGCTTACTCTTCACTGCAGCACTGTCATGGCAATCGTTTCAGGAATAAATGAGTGTCTCCCATCGGGGCTTGTTAGCTGCACCCCCCTGAGTCCTGCATCCTCTCCTGCTGCTGTTTACTCGTGCTGAGCTGCTTCCCTTCTCTGCTATGGAACATTTTGTCTTTTTTTTTTTTTTTTTTCAACTCCAGACGGCTGTTGTGTTTTACACCCAACTACCCATGCAGCTCATCTTCCTTTCTGCTTATCTTTTGTTTCTGTCCCAAATATGATTGTTAGCTAAGATGCAATCGCTTCCATGAGTTGATATGGAAGCTGCAGTGGTAATAAGCTGGTGATAATTCCACCGAGTCGATCTGGTTAATAAAACTGCTCTGGTAAAGCTGTAGCACCTGGCCTTTGGGGAGATGTGACAGATTCTCTGTAAGTCCAGACAAGTAAAGCCTCTTACAGCTCATACACTCCTACCTCCTCACCTCACATCTCTAATAACCCTTCTGTGTGTGCAAGTCAGAGCTTTTAGGCTTTCTGCCAGAAGATATCATCTAGAGGCCTAGGTTCTCCATCCACCTCTATTGCTTGTGCAATAAAGCCCAAATAATCAGTTTACAATTATGTATTATTGTGTTGCAGTGAAGCAGCGGCCCATGCTGTTGCGACACTGGCAGAGGCTACTCTTCAAGGAGGGGGGCAGATCGTCCTGGCAGAGACGGCAGCTGCTGTTGGGGCTCTAGCTGGAGTCCAAGATGCTACAGGTATCAGTCTATCCTTCATATGAAGCTGCCATCCTGTTTCTAAAGGCGAGCTTAACTTAGGTTATGTCCGAATGTCCGCCCTAATCCCTAGATCCTTCAGTCTTTATATAGGACAATATAGTAGACTTTATAATGAACTGACAGTTCGGACAGATGATCACTACTTTTCACTCCTCATTGGTCACATAACTCCGCCTCCCTGCATAGTGCCTGCGCCATCTTTGTTATTTGACATTTGGACACAGCCATAGTCTGAGTACAGAGCATGGACAGCAATGCATTTAAATTATTCAAGGTGCTCCGTGTTATTTCCATTTTAGAAGAATAGATTAAATAGTGATCTGGGACATGTTTTATGATTAGTAAACTGGTTTATAACCTAGTCCTGCATTAAGGCCTGTTGGGTGTGTTTCTTTGATGCCTGAACCCCTCCAAGGCCCAAACAGACCTGTATCATTTACTCTATTTAACAACACGCAAATTATTAATCAGAGGACGTTTAAATGCGATTAGCTCCTCAAATTTGTTTTATTTTGGGGTACCTGATGAAAGGGAGATGAATCTAAATGCAAGCTATTTGTCATACATTATTTTATTTCCACTTCACAGCCATGCAATTATTGTTGGTCTATCATATACATTTCTACAGAGAAAAGACTTTTGGGGTCAAAATATGAAGAGGTGTAGAAAGGTTCCGTATATGGCATCTCCAATTAGCTTTACTACGTGTAAGCTTCACACTAGTGACGCTCAGTTCTAATCTACTCTGCACTGATTTAACAGATGGTGGGTTTTATCTGTGTGCACCTTGTAGCTACACAACCCAAACTTGATACGTTACTGCAGTTATTACAGGGATCCAGCAGCCTTCTATCAGTAAGCATGGGGTTAGTAGGTAATATCATTAAAGAGTGGACGCTCAGAACATGCTGAGGTAAAAGGAGCAAAAGAAGTTTTGTCACCCACATAACCACATGGGAGGGTTATATGGTTACAAAACCCGGAGGGAGTTTTTAATCTGTAGCATCAGTCTCACACACACAAACTACTTTTTGCAAGTTTTCATTTTTCTTATTTGCACAATTATCCAATCAGAGCTATATGAACAGCAGACTACTTCAGAGCCATGAATAGATAGATCCCTCCTACAACGCTTGATCCACTCCATTATCAATCCTCGGTCTAATCGCTTCACCAGCTGTCAGCACACAGAGGTGTTCTTGTTTTTCTGTATACAGTTTATGCACATTAGCACCAGTCCACCTCATTATATACACATTTTCTGCACAGTGATGGACAAACAAACTAAAGTGGATAACACATGAAAAAGAACCAGCATTTGTTTCTCTTTGCATCAGGAAGTGTGTTTTGAGTTTAACTCGCTGCCTATTTAATTAAATATATTTGTACTTAATTATACTTCATTATTTCATAAAACATTTCATGGATTTTACTGCCATCCCGACATATTGACAGATGTACATTCTAAATCATTTAGACTTTAGATAAAGAAAAGTGTCACTTGATAATATGATAATTGTTGAAAGCTAAACAAGCTCAGTCAACTACATCAAGCCGTTTGCTTTGCAGCAATCCCTCTCCTGAACAAGTGTGTGGTCACAGTAGATTGGAACCATTCAGGGAGAAACTGGTCAGAACCTAACCCAGTCTGCCATAATCAGCTCATGGTTGGGAGGACAAAAAGTAGCACACAGACACTGGGACAGGGGTACCTTCTATCAAAGTAATGGTGCTAATTGCTTTGTCATGAAGAGAAATGCAATAAACAAAGAATCCTTGGACTGTTAAAAGAAAGAAAAAGTAAATATAACAAAGTAGATTACATCAGTACATGCATCAATGGAAAAGAAACAGAAAATACCAAAAGTAGTCGAGTTTCACAAGTTTCTGTTTTCCAAAGGGAGAAATAGTACCAACGGAAAATAAACTGATGAATTTTCTTTATAATAGTAATAAGTCACTGGTTTGCGGTGCAATCATAGGAAGACTGTGGCCTTACAATAATTTTGTTTATTTACTTTTGACTTCCCTGAATTTATGTAGAAATGAATGAATGTATGGGACTAAATTAAGAAAATATGGGTTGTTCAAAAAAAAAAATTATACCTAAAAGAAAAAGATTTTCCAAAAAAAAAAACATTTAGACCTTTTAAAAAATATATATTAAACCTGAAAAATACAATTTTTTTGTTTTTTTTTTAAACTTGCAGTGTGGAAAAAGTTTGACAATTTGAAAAAAAATCAACAAGTTCGAAAAAGAACAATTGAAACAGAAAAGTAGTTTTTCTTTCTAACAAACGTATTTTTGAGGTAAATTTTTATTTTTTGATCAACCTTTTTTTATGGGGGGGGGGTAAACATTTTTTTTCTTTTAAACAAACATTAAGGCCCAAATTTAGGTCCATATAAAAGTGTATAAATCTTTTGCAAGACATAATCTGATCCTATCGATAGTATACATGTCCTGGCTCTATCATAACCATCTAGGTCCTGTAGTGTTGAAATGAGAATACTTTTAATGATGATGATGAGCTAAACTCTTCTCTGTTTTCCAGACCCATTACCAGTTTCTAAGTTTATGCTGCCTTTCAAGGTGTAGCACTAGACCCCACAGGGTACTAAATAATTGAGGTTCCATGGTCTCTTAAGATTATTTTGGTGGATCATAATAAAATGAATAAAGGCAATGTCCTGGGTCTACACTTGCTGTGATAAGAGCTAGCCCAAGCCGCTGCCATCTCCTGAACTCATATTCATGCCTTCTTGTGACACAGTGACAGCTTGCAGGGAGGAGCAAAAGAGCCACACGGCCGCAGCAATAATCCCTCTAGGCAGAGACTCCCAACACTCTAACAGCTGGGAATGGGGGAAGCGAGCTGATGACGTCCTATTGATACTCTGCCCTATAAGTGAACAAAAACGGTTCCTGCACAGTCTGGACGAGTTGGGAATTTAGTTTTAATAGTTTCCAGGTCTGCATAAGTACGGCAGGAGAGATGAATATTTCCTAACTTTATTCCCTATCCCATTATTGTATACTTTACCTATTCACCCATCCATCCTCCCAATGACCCATTACGCTATCATTTTAAATTAGTCTGCACATCTATCCGTTCCTTCATTCTTTTAATCGATATGCCCCTCCTCTTTTCCATTTCTCAACACATAGGCCTGTTAATCCAGCCCTACTTTTCTCTATGCATCTATCCATCCTTTGATGTATTGGCCCATTAATTCATCTATACACTATTGAATACATGTTTCTATTCATCTAAGCAATTTATTCTTTCATCCTGAGAGTCTGTAGTTATGATAGCCTCTGTGTTTAAAGTCTGGCTACTGTGAAATTATCTAATATATATTGAGGTTAATTATTTATTTTTTTTTTTTTTTTGCTAATAACTCTGAATTTTAGTCTGAGAAATTGTGGCATAAAAATATGTAGAAACTCTTTTGAACAGAATATAATGAAAATCTACTGTTTGGTAATGCTTCTGTGTCTTTCCCATCAGGATTGGTCCAGATACCAGTCAGCATGTACCAGACTGTAGTGACCAGCCTCGCCCAGGGCAACCGGCCTGTTCAGGTTGCAATGGCGCCCGTGGCCACGCGCATAGACAACACGGTCACCCTTGACGGCCAGGCGGTGGAGGTTGTGACATTGGAGCAGTGACACTAAGGACTTTGGACAGAGTAGAAAACACTGAACAGCCATCTTGGAGATTTGTTTCTCTACTGTTTTTTTTTTCTTTTTTTCCAAGACGACCCATTGTACAATATGGAAAATATTTTTAAATTTACCACTGCAGGGGAAGTGATTATTGATGCATCGTGTTTACTATGTAAAAATATTGCTTTTGTTGGTGAATTTCATTTATCTTCTTATTTTTAAGCTCTGTGATGTTGGGTGTTATGTATTTATTTCCTTAAAATTATCCCTCACTTTAAACCAAGACGTACCAAAAAAAAATAAATCCTGGAAGGAAAGCCACCACATTATCACATTATTGTGACCAATTTTGGGATGATGTACATACTATCTGACGCTGTTGGATGATTTTTTTTTTTTTAGAATGTGGTGCCACAATCAGCAGTCACTCCTGTTCTCGAATATTATCACTGCTGCAGACACTCCCATATTTCACATAAGATAAAACTAAATTGAATTATGCTGTCTTATCTTGTGCTTGCTGCTTCCTCTTTTTTTTTTTTTTTTTTTGTCATATACATGCCAAAACTCGCAGTCTCAGGATATGCATCACAGTGTTGTTTACTGCTGGATTAATAAAGCCGTCTTGTTTTTTATTTATAGGGTTGAACTTGGAAGCGTGCCCTTTACTATTCTATTTTTAACATGAATTATTTTGATCTTGATCAGAGTCCCTTCACTCATTGATGGAAGTCACATATGGATTAAATGTTACAACATTTGTAATGCAGATTAACATTTTGTGCAGCAAAAATTAATGAATAAAAATTGTCTCCAGAATGAAAAATTTCTGAAGTAGCTGTAACTCACTTTGATTCCCACCAAACTTGTATATTAAAACAAAAAACAGTAAAGTGTTTATCTGCAACTTGTCCTGTTTTATATTATTCTCACTTTATTCTTAATATTACATATCTGAGATATGGTAGCAGTGTACGATATCTTTGGGTTTAGTCAGCAATTTAGGACGTCTGCTGGTATTTCTGTATTTCCAGATCTGTGAAGCTAAGCTGTGATCAAACTTCATAACCTCGTGCAGAAAAAAGTGAAAATATTGGTGGTAAAACTGGCATCAGAGGATTATGTCTCACATCAGAGTAACAGAACCTTGACCCACTTTTCCCTCTAGATTGTTTTTACCACATGGGAGAATTTGCAGTACAGGATGCCATTTTTTTTTATCATGCCACACTGCATATATATCCAGACTTTGACTAGACCACTTCAGCGCTTAATTTTGTTTCACTAATTTAAACCCAGTATAAAGAGGCTTTTAGTCACAGTGGGAACATCTGACTGACCAATGTCGACCTGGGTTAAAAGCGCCTTCATACGGCTTAGATCACCATACAATGGGAACATTAGACCCGGGTGGACCCGCTAATTTATAGATGTGCTCAAATTCAGAGGCTGTGTCCTCAGAGGACCCAGTCTACCTGGACTGGGTTCTTCAAGGGCCATGAAAATAAGGAGGCTGGAAGAATTTGGCTGATGGATTCAAACAGCTCCAGCCTCTGCCGCTCACTCAGCGTATGTGCTGTTGCCTAGCTATTGTGATTGTTGAAACACAAAGTCAGTAAATTACATTACTTTCAATAAACCAAACATTACCCACTACATATCTGGCTCAATAACCATTTCAAATGAACTATATTCGTTTATATCAGAATTATTCACATACTTGTATTACCGTACATTAAACTGTACTTACAATATTCACCATTTTTCAGCTCCATTTACCTTTTTCCTCTGATGACACAGCAGCTGGCTTTCTTAGATTAGCAATGAATCATGGGATACCAAAGGATTCAGGGGATACACTGGATCTGTCCTTCAAAACGGGCAAAAAGAAGGCTTCACTTGTCGGCTGCATTACGAGGAGTCTTCCCATCTGAACAGGCCTCGGCGCCGCACCATGACGTTATAGGCTGACTAATTTGGCCTTTGGTGTACACAGCTGCAGAATTAAAAATCACCATGGGTGTATTCAAGTGGCTGCATTATCCAAGGACCCAGTCGACCTGGCTGGATCCTTCGAGGACCTTGAAAATAAGGAGTCTGGAAGAGTTTGGTTATGTATTCAAACATGACTAGCCTTCTCCGACTGTCACCTTCCCTCACTCAGCGTACGTTCTGTCGCCTAGTAACCGTGAAAGTTGAAACACAAAGAAGGCAAAGAATGGATACCGAAACTTCTCACTATGGTTCTATGTGCTAATTACATTTTCGAGGAGCTTCAGCAGCTGTGCCGTTGTTCCAGATATCAGACTGTAGCCCCAACACTGCAGAAATATTAGAATATGTGCTTAAATTCCAGCCAAACCCATATGCAAAGGGACAGATACAACCTTTCAATAAACCAAACATTGTCCACCACATATCTGACTAAATAACCATTTAAAACCATTTCCATTCATTTCAGATGGAACTATTCCTATACACATTATATTAAACTGCACTTAAAGTTTCACCAATGTTCATCACCATTTACCGGTTTCCTCTGAGCAGGGAGCAGCTGGCTTGCTTGGAGTTGCAATGAATCATGGGATACCCAGGGGCAACATATGGACATCAACACACCAATTGCTTCTGATCCAGCAAGTTAAAACAACTCTACTTACATTTATTAAACATGGCGTAGCACTGGTGAGAGTGATTCAGAGGGAAAAAAGAAAAACAGCAATAGAGCATACTTACTATGCCCCGGCTTTCTTACATGTTGCTCTCCATTGTTTACTTTCCTGATTTATGTCACACTGTTGACATCATCAACGCTAAACCAGCATGGTGTGTTCAATTTCAGTGGCTCCGACTTCCAAGGACCCGGTCTACCTGGGCTGGGGTCCTTCGAGGTCTGTGAAAAAAAGGATGCCAGAAGAGCTTGGCTATGTATTCAAACATGCCTAGCCTTCTCCGACTTTCAACTTCCCTCACCCAGCGTACGTTCTGTCGCCTACTAACCATGATAGTGGACACACAAAGCAGGAAAACGATGGATGCCGAACTTCTCACTGCTGTTCTGCGGGCTAATTACATTTTCAAGGAGCCTCTGCAGCAGTACCTTCATCACAGATATTAGTTTTATAGCCCCAACACTTCGGAGATTTTAGAATTTGTGCTTAAATGTCAGCCAAACCCATTTGCACGGACGGATAAAACCTTTCAATAAACCAAACATTATTTGCCCCATATCTGACTCAGTAACCAGTTAAAAAAAATTTTTTCATTAATTACATACATTTTATATTAAACTGCTCCTCTGAGCACCGAGCAGCCAGCTTGCTTGGACTTGCAATGAATCATTGGATACCCAAGGGTACAGGGGATACATTGGAAATAACTGGAAACGACCTGTAATGTCATAGCCATATACTGAATTCTTCTTCTCATAACTGGATATATTGAAAATTATTTTTTTCTTTTAGATATACAGGTGCTGGTCATAAAATTAGAATATCATGAAAAAGTAGATTGATTTCAGTAAATCCATTTAAAAAGTGAAACTTGTATATTATATTCATACATTACATACAAACTCATATATTTCAGATGTTTATTTTGTTTAATTTTGATGATTACAAATGACAACAAATGAAAATCTCAAATTCATCATATCAGAAAATTAGAATATTACTGAAGACCAATAAAAACAAAGGATTTATAGAAATGTTGGCCAACTGAAAAGTATGAACATGAAAAGTATGAGCATGTACAGCACTCAGTATTTAGTTGGGCCTCCTTTGGCCTGTATTACTGCAGCAATGCGGCGTGGCATGGAGTCGATCAGTCTGTGGCACTGCTCAGGTGTTATGATAGCCCAGGTTGCTCTAATAGTGGCTTTTTAGCTCTTCTGAATTGTTGGGTCTGGTGTATTGCATCTTCTTCTTCACAATACCCCATAGATTTTCTATGGGGTTAAGGTCAGGAGAGTTTGCTGGCCAATTAAGAACAGGGATACCATGGTCCTTCAACCAGGTACTGGTAGCTTTGGCACTGTGTGCAGGTGCCAAGTCCTGTTGGAAAATGAAATCTGCATCTCCAAAAAGTTGGTCAGCTGCAGGAAGCATGAAGTGCTCTAAAACTTCCTGGTATGTGGCTGCGTTGACCCTGGACCTCAGAAAACACAATGGACCAACACCAGCAGATGACATGGCACCCCAAACCATCACTGACTGTGGAAACTTTACACTGGACTTCAAGCAACGTGGATGAAGTGCCTCTCTTCTTTTCCTCCAGACTCTGGGACCTTGATTTCCAAAGGAAATGCAAAATTTACTTTCATCAGAGAACATGACTTTGGACCACTCACCAGCAGTCCAGTCCTGTTTCTCTTTAGCCCAGGCAAGACGCTTGTGACGCTGTCTGTGGTTCAAGAGTGGCTTGACACAAGGAATGCGACAGCAGAAACCCATGTCTTTCATACGTCTGTGTGTGGTGGTTCTTGAAGCACTCACTCCAGCTGCAGTCCACTCTTTGTGAATCTCCCCCACATTTTTGAATGGGTTTTGTTTCACAATCCTCTCCAGGGTGCGGTTATCTCTCTTGCTTGTACACTTTTTTCGACCACATCTTTTCCTTCCCTTCGCCTCTCTATTAATGTGCTTGGACACTGAGCTCTGTGAACAGCCAGCCTCTTTAGCGATGACCTTTTGTGTCTTGCCCTCCTTGTGCAAGGTGTCGATGGTCGTCTTTTGGACAACTGTCAAGTCAGCAGTCTTCCCCATGATTGTGTAGCCTATAGAACTAGACTGAAAGACCATTTAAAGGCTTTTGCAGGTGGTTTGAGTTAATTAGCTGATTAGAGTGTGGCACCAGGGGCCATCAATTTTGAACCTTTTCACAATATTCTAATTTTCTGATATGATGAATTTGAGATTTTCATTTGTTGTCATTTGTAATCATCAAAATTAAACAAAATAAACATCTGAAATATATGAGTTTGTATGTAATGTATGAATATAATATACAAGTTTCACTTTTTAAATGGAATTACTGAAATCAATCTACTTTTTCATGATATTCTAATTTTATGACCAGCACCTGTACATTCATTAGGCTAATTTAAATCGGTCAGAATCTGACAGTTTTTGAGTTCCTTACGTTCTAAATCTTTCTTCGCCACTTTTTAGTATATTTAAACCTAATGTATCATTTTTTCAAATTGTGCCACATTTCTTCACAGTTTGAGCTAGAGTGATACTAATAGCACAAAACCCAATAACCTCCACTCTCCTTTCCTCTCCACCCCCACCTTCCCTGCAGTGACAGACAGGGCCTTGATTACATCATAAGCTGCCTGGACCTCCTCTGCTTTAAAGCCTGGGATTTGCTAGCAGGGCCCTTCTGTTGCAGAGCAGAACAGAGAGAGAGAAGCATACAGCCCCTAATCTATCAGGCGTCATAGTGTGCATCCCGCTTTTTCTCCAGATTAAAGCCCAACAAGATTGTTTTCCGTCAGATGAAAACATCCTCGCTACCACAGAGTGGGACAAAACCTCTCGAATAAGATGGGGCAGCTTTATGTTGTACGTGAGCATTTAGATATTAACACATTTTTTAAAGGAAAAGTCAAAGGATAAATTACTGAATACTAAAGGACTTTGGCATGTTAAGTAGTGGAAGATCCAGGGGAAGATGGGAGCCACCAACACTGATCCTTCCTAATTGATGGACAAAGCTACAGCTATGACTTCAGTAATGCAGCACCACAAGGTAGTGGAGGCGCACTGCAGGCTGATCAAGGAGGGGCTGGGTCCTTCTTTTGGTTCAAAATTGTGCAAGCACACTCTGTAGCAGGGCTTTAATCTCCACTAATCGTTTCTTAATACGTGTGCATCCCAGGCCCTCCACCTCTGCACGCACATACACATATTCCACACATATGGGTGACAGGCCCTACTTGCTCCAACATGGCGTAATCTCCTAGCCTTCCTCTGACAGTGGAGGTACATCCTAAGGAATCACTGTTTTGAGCAAAGGAGATATTTGCAATTATCTTTACAGTTGTCCCATAAAGATAAATAACTTCTCAACAAACACTTGATTCCTCAGTTTCAACCTTTCGTAAAACTTACTGTTATTTTCAAGGAGGGCTTCATCTGAATGGCTCCAAATAATGTGTGAACATTTCTCTTTTTAATTACCTAACATCTAAACAAATATAAAACAGAATTAACACGGTTGTTTGATTGTTTGCATCCTTAATCTTTATCTTATCTTTAGAATTTAGATTTCTTGCGATCACACCTCATGTCCGTTACAGTAAATCTGATGAACCTTGAATAAAGTTCAGTGATCCTGATAGGATTTTCTTTAAATGCGCTGATATGAAGTATTTAGTGAAAAGTTAAATGGTTACAAAACATAAAAAATAGTCTCTCTCTGTGTGGAGAAATATTCCAATAAATCCAGTGAATGGATTCAAGTATAATTGAAGCAAATTTATGAAATATAGACTGGTGTCAAAAAACCTGATGGAAAAAAAATACAGAAATTAGGGTTATCTGAGAGCTTTATAGCAAAACTGAAGAAGCAGAAGGTATTTCAAACAACCACTGGTTGGGTTCTATCTGTGGCACCAGTCTCTTGTATTATCCAAATATGAGTGGTAAAAGTCAGAATTATGTATTTCCAAAAAAACAAACATCTATTGTGCTAAAATCTTCTTAAGCATGAGTGCTGCTTTTCAGTAATTATGAATGTTTGTCACATGTTTAACATTTGTTGTCATTGAAAGGACATCAGCACATAGATGTAGCTTTAATTGAATAGATTCAAATTTTTATTAGTTTTGATTAAAAACCTTTAGGTGTTTGCTGGAAAGCTGACAATAGAGAAGGATTTTATTTTCTGCGGCGCAGACAGTACATTCAAAAACACAATAATAGAAATAGAATGACCTCATTGAAGGAAAATCAAAGTTTTAGATTAGACCAGTGTACAGGGTTAAGTTCTACAAATGGGGAGACATCCGAAGGGTCAAACCATCTGATCGTTTGATTACAATAACCGTTGCAAGGTAGAGATGGGCAAATATGGGGAGATCAAAATGAGGGATGTGAAAGAATTTGTTCAAAACAAGATAAAATACTGAAATAGAGTCAAAATGTGCTGAAATAAAAAGAAAAGAAAAGTTCATTCACTGGGTCATTGTATCATTTTAATTTTTCCCTTTCTTTTTACCTCTCGTTTTTAAATCGTTGCTGTATAGAATGAATGAACCTGGAAAACGTTTCATCTTGATCATCTGCAATGAAATAAATAAATTATTAACCCTTAATTTAACATACATTAATTACACTACATAGTGTTGACACAAGCTTGGAAATGGCTTTATTTAAACCAGAACTGGACCTCTGCCAGTGTTTTTTTTTTCTGCTGTCTGCATAAGATGGAAAATGTTTAATGATCTGTGGAAAGGCAATGAAAATAATTGGATAAAACGCAGACATGTTGCTGATGAAGCATCTCCCACCTTTAATGTAGTCGAATAGTGGCGAACTCACACCTCTGTCCAGACACTGCGTAAGGACGAAGATAATCTTATTTCACTAATGCTCTGCGGCCTGCATTAGAACACAGGAGAAGCACTGTCTCAGCTCAACTCTACCCACCCAGGAAACTGGCCGTGAGTCAGACTGAGGGAGAAAGGGGCCGGAGGGTTGCTGAAGGTGGTGGTGAGTAGGCGGGGTGCTCTGTGGGGATAGAGGGTGCACTCAAAAAAATGCAATGTAACCTGAGCTGTTTGGCCCATCTGGAGAAGGCCTTGCATTGACAGGGGTGATCCCACAATGCACTTTGCTGCAGAGAAGATCGTTAGAGGAAGGCTGACACAATGGACGCAGTCTTTTTGAAAGAATTTATTTGAGATTTTTTTTTCTTTAAGGGGGGGTGCTAAAAAAAGAAAAACAAGTAACTTGAGAGTTGAGTCAGCAGGTACATCACACAGAACAGACTGAAACTTACAGACTAGATCGTTTTGCTAATGAAATCATTTTATTTAGATCATTCCCCAATATTTATCTAAAATAACCTTCGTCCTTACCGAGGCTCCTCTGCTCTAATGGCTCAGATGTGCAAAAGCCTAAGAGCCTTTTGCAGGAATCCACTGATGACGTCCTCATAGATCAAATATACCCAGCCCTCATTCAAACCATCCACAATGCAAATCATATTAGCTAAAGCTGAAGTGTAGACCATAAAGCAGGATTAATGCAAAGGCAGATAAAGGGATTTAAATCCCCCACATCCCCCTGTCACCTACATTAGCAGACCCTGACCCAGATAGGTGAAGCTCAGAGTAAAGTAGTTTGTTTTTTTTCCTTTATTTGAGCCAAACTGTCAATTCACTGTTGGAGCAAAGTAACGTGTAAGGGAGAGTCCCTCACTCGCAACCGTTCTTCGTCAACAAGGCCGCATTGAAAGAGGAGGGTAAGACGACACCGCATGGGTTGGCAATTATGCCAGAGGAGCTAAGAGAGGAGCCCTCTGATGGCTGCTGGCTACAAGCAGAAATAGCTGGACATCTGTGCATAAAGCCCAATGCAGCAAGTCTCATATCACTGCTCCATCAAAGTCCCACCCTGTCAGGAAAAAAAACAAAACTGACTGATGGGCAGAGGAGTCCATTATTGTTATAGCGTTATCAGCAGAAGCAAACAACTTGCAGTCAGTTTCATCCATTAAACTCATGCGAAGTCTGCACCGACTGACTGCTACTAAGAGTTCGGCTTATCTTTCGTTTCCAAGAATACATTTATTATTTTAGTGCATGTCTAAATAAAAATATTGTAGTAAAACGCTCTGATTGGACAAAAATAGGAGGACTTCAAGGCTTAGCCCTATTTTCTTTCAAAGTTCTGACCAAATTGCTTATGTAGTTATCACTTTGGCCTATAAAATAAAACCCTCTCTGTGTAATTCTCACTTAGTAATAAATATTACTTTGAGGTAAAAATGATGACTCACCTCCAAGCAGGGGAAACATGTCAGCTAATTGCTGTACAAAGAGGATGGACACATTAGGAACTCCATTTAAAGCT
The DNA here is from genome assembly GCF_016077235.1 of Cyprinodon tularosa. NCBI lineage: Eukaryota > Metazoa > Chordata > Actinopteri > Cyprinodontiformes > Cyprinodontidae > Cyprinodon > Cyprinodon tularosa. Next base: position 869,446 of record NW_024038972.1, on the reverse strand, counting down.
TCTTCAGATGAACAATCCAACATTTGAAAACACTAGTAACCATTAATCCCCCCTTTAACTGGCTGCAGAAGATGCTAGGAAGCAGATCATGAAATTTGAGGACATATACCCCCAAGAAGCTTGGATAGGGCTAAAAAGTCTTCACAGAAACTCTTAGTAAAGTGTTTTGGGACAACAGAAGAATATCACAATAGGGTCAAAACCATGGCATGGTTTCTCAATATTTACATACAAATTAACACATGAGTCGGCTTTAAAAATGGTTATTTTGGTGAACCGCTCAGGCAGCCAGCCTTCACTACACTGCTAAACTGCCGGTCAGTTTAAGCTTAATATCTTTAGTGAGCACAGAAATGGAGGAGGGGCGGGCTCTGCTAAAAGAGAGAAAAACAGTAACTAATGTACTGTACATAGTGTCATTTAAAACTTTAAAAGTTTATCTTGGTATTCCTTAAAATCAGTGACAAATCGAATATTCATTCAAGGTCGGGATGGAGAGACATGCAGTTTCCCTATATTTAAATCTCGTAAAAAGAGGATTCCTGATGGTTGGTCTGCTTTGATTGCTGTATGGTCCTCTAAAGAAAAGGAGAAAATCATCAATGTTCAAATTTTATCAATGAAAAGGGTTTGCAGATACATTGACTTTATGAAGCGCACTCCAAAAAGCCGACGTCGAGTTGCAATAAACATCAAACATGCCAGACATAACCTTAACATTTGTGAGACTGTAGATGTTTTAGTGTTTTATTCTTACAAGATACAAAATATTATGAGGTTTTAGCTTGGATCCAATCTTCATGATGGATGGATGGATGGATGGATGGATGGATGGATGGATGGATGGATGGATGGATGGATGGATGGATGGATGGAACTGAATGATATTAATAGCAAAGTCGGATGGCTACATAATCTCCCTTCCATGGTGTCACTGGAGCTCTGAGGCCAGGGTGTGCAGGGGAGGAATAAAGGTTCACCCCACCCTTCACCACCCTCAGCCACTAACTCACTTAATAAAAAAAGTTCTCCAAACTTTTATCCTCCAAAGACTGAAGAACCTGAGAGGCTGTGGTCTCTTTAAGCTGGCGGACGCTCCCAGACAGTAGTTGGCAAGTCTAGAACCACCGGATCCATCTACCTCACCAGTGTGAGTTCTACCATTGCCAAACACCGCCTGAGCGCTGCAGGGACTCTTTGAAACACAAAAAGGGGACATTGAGGAAAAAAAAACAAAAAAAAACAGGGTTTCTATGACACAATATGAGGCTTCTGTAGGTTTGTGGTGTGTGTAGGCTCCTCTTGGGTCGTGGTTTCCATTATTATGCCCTGATAAAGTGCATCCATATCTCCCAAAGAACATAGAGATCAGCTTAATATTATTACTTAATTATAGCAAACTGGTTGGCAATGTTTTTGTCATTCACAGCTGAGAAAATATGTTGGAAATCTATCTTTTCCTATATTGGCACTACACATAATTGCTCAAAGTATATATACAGAAGCAAAAATGTGCTAGTGCCAAAATGGGCGAAGAAGAGGAGTGACTTGGACATCCAAAGGTAAGCCGCTGTTATCATATAGTAAGACGAAGTTATGGACGACATGTCGGGATACAGCTCATGCACCAAACAGTTACATCACTTTCCCCATCCCACCCACAAGCAACGAGAGAGGGCAACGGCAGAAAGTAAGCCGAGAAGCAAGGGGTTCTTTCTCTGCTCTGTTTATGGCCCTATGGTAATTCACTGATAGCGAGCTCTCACAGTGAATTCTACCAGTGCCATACACAGAACAGGAGTCATTATCAACACCCAAAAACCCTACAGACCAGTCCATTAGTAAGTATGTGAGAGAGAACGGTTAGTTCAGTGAAGCAAAGCGGTGCAAACTATAGACCAACACAGATTGACTTCAGATGAGTGAAGCAGAAGCAGAGAGTGAAAGTGTCAGAGAAGACGTTATGTCAAAAAGGGGTGGGGGGGTGCAGCATGTAGCAATGACGCAGCTTTACCTCGGATGTGCTGCACTGCAGTGGACTGATCCAGACATTGAGTAACAGGTCAAAGACTACTGTGTCTGGACTAAATATAAGTCCAGCCAATTGTAAGGGTGCACAAACACCCTCGACTGTTTATAGCTAATCGCCTGTTACCATCTTTAGACTTCAAGGAAATTAGAGTTTTATTTAACCAATTGGGAAAAATCCTTAATTATAAACCAATAGATCTGCTGGAGTAATTATGAATGCAAACAGAAAACTAATTTCTAGAGCTGTAGCAATTTGACTTCTCCTTTAAGGTTTAACACTCAATAAGATGTGTTTAAAGGAGGTAGGGATTTTAATGCAATGAAATGAAGAAACGGGAAGCCATCAGAAACACACGTTCTAAGCTTTTATCAGCCTTTGATAAGCCTCCAAAATAAATGCATTAAAGTATCTGGTTGATGCTACATACTCTAAAAATCATGGGATTTAATGCCCTTTTCCATCTCTTGCTAACCAATTAGTGCATCTCTAGTAAAATTTAACCAATCCATAACGAAGAAAAGGAAAAGAAAATCTTGCAAAATTCAAATATTTTGATTTAAAAAATATTTCTAAATAAAACATCTTTTTGTTGACATAAGGCCCACTGAAAGAGTATCTTAAATAACTGTAAAAACATTATCAGACCGAACTACTAGTTACAAGAGCAAAAGAAGAATTACAAAAGGTATATTTTCACACAGCCCCTTTAGTTAAACTTTTAACATCCTGACCCCATCCGCAGCATCTCCAGAGTAATGCACTCTGTAGGGAAGTGATATAAGAACCAGAATCCCTTGAAAGGGATTGAACAATATTTTTGCAGAGAAAATTAAGATGATCTTTAGGATCAGTTATGTAAGTTCGGTTTTAGAAAAAGAATTAGCACAAACTGTTATAATATCAAATATAACTCCTAAACATAGCTGCTGCAGTAATATCAGATACTTAAGCAAATAGAACTAATGTAAAACGTAATAATGGACGCTTAAAATATCAGATCATCTCCTTTACTTAAAGGCCAAAAACAGGAATGAGTCCTTTAAAATAGCAATAATAACCTTACAGTAAATGTCTGACCTTGACTCTGTAGTGTACAGCATCCCTCTGCTGCAGATAAAACGAATCGGCTTCTGCGTCCTCGGCCCCATCCCTCTATGCAGAGGCCGTGCAGAAGACGCCCCACCCTCTGTTCGGCCATTAGCTCCCTGCATTGTGGGGCCCTGCAGTGCATGGAGCTCCCATTGATTCTCAGTGATCAAACCATGTACTAAGTGATTCCTCAGACGTCCAAATGGCTCCCTGAGCAAGACTCTCATTGCCATTTCCTGGAGAAATCAATACCACTAAAAAGCCAACTCAGAAAAAAAAAAAATGATAAAGGAACACAGTCTTCTTTTTCTACACCTTACTCATTCTCAAATTATTATTTTTCTTTTTTTTATCCTTTTGATTTTAAGACTCAGGGAAGAAAAGGAGAGGAAATATGAGCTAATAAAGCTTTAATATGATTCATTTCTATTTTACATCTCTTTAAAGAGAAAATTATGAAAAGTATGAATCATTTAGGCCAAAAGATAGAATTTATTTATACACAAATTATATAGAAATACCACTTTGGCAGAATATTATGTTTTCAAGTACATTTTTAACAAATTTGATTTACAAGATCATATTTAAGTGCGGATCATTATTTGGTTATTTGGCCATTTTCATAGAGGAGCCCCTGTTTCTTCTAATTAAAAGGCTGGAATAAAGGATAGGGAATATATATATATATTTGTAGAAGAGTTAGTACAGCGAATAGAGCCTAATAAATTGTAATTTTTAAGGTCATCACGGGTGTGAAATATTCAAAAGATGTTTTTTAGCTTATATGAATATGTGCAATGTTAAAATGTTTTCTTTTGTCTCTGCTGGCCTTAAATAAACAACATGAGAGCAGCATGTTGCAACCCCCCCTCAACTGCAGTTAATCGCATTTGTCTCAGTAGGAACCTACAAGTCCTCAACTTCACGGTTATTTCAGGAGGATTTAGAGCTCATAAGACCCGCAGAGAGATCTCAAATCACCATCAGCCACGCTATCTGATATAATCAGTAACAATAATTAGTTTTTTCTATCCCAGAAATCTAGAAAATAAACTTATTACAATGTGTTTAGTCATATTTTTGAACAGTCTTTAAAAATAGGTTATATTTTTGGGGGTTTATAATTTTTGACTTAATCCAAATCCTGGAAAATAATTTTCCCAAGGTGGGAATAGAATGAAAAGGAGCTGAAATTACACATTTATAAAATAAATCCAGGAAAATAAAGATAAAAAAGGCTTGATTTGTATTCTCCATTTAAAATCATATGAAAGCAGGTGCCACAATGTTAAGACAGCTAAAACCTTAAAGTATTATCTAAATAATGCAAAAAAGCCCCTTTTTATTTAGTTATATAAGAAAACAAACAATTGCCACAGCTTCAATTAATTCTGCACTTGATTCCACCTTGTTAAACGTATTATTTGTCATTTATTTCAAATATAATCCTTCCAATTAGTAGGTCTGCAATCAAATATATATATTTTTAAAAATGTAGTTGATATATTTAAACACATTTTATAACCTGAGCTATTTTGGGGGTTAAAAACCCAACTAAATGAGTTAAAGTTGGAAAAAATTAACTTAAATTAACATTCATTTGTAGCTGGAGTAAATTTGCATCATACCTTTGAATCCGTTGCTGCTGATCGGCTCATCTTAGCCTCTAAAATCGCTTCATTTCATCGCAAACCTATCATTATGTCTCAAAGCTGCTGCTGATGGGGACACAAGCCTCCGCTGCGCGCTGCAGCTCTGCACAATCACAATGAGACAAAAGAAATCCAAACGCAGTCCTGAACTTCCTGAGTATCAAATGTCAAATTCATTCTGGTGGACTCCTCTTCCTCCTCCTCTTCCTCCTCCCTCCTCTCTCCAAACAGCCTCCTCCCTTTTACCTGCGCGCTCTGTGCAGCACGAGTTCAGGAAGGAAAGGTGCACCTATTTAAAGACGCAGGCGCTCACAGGAGCAGCTCCAACTCCACTGGAATATTCCCATTAGATTTTCTTCACCTTCTCACCTTTGATGACTTTCGATTAATGTGTGCGTGATATTTCTACAGGCCTCCTGCTGCACCTTAAGCAAACAGCAGGATTTTTTTTTTAAAACAAAGCAAATAGTGGGAGAGTTATTGCAGTGGCTTTCAGGGCCCAAGCAGAGTCCACTGAGTCTCCATCCGCCTGCTGGACTTCAAACAGGCTGAGCGGATGAGGATTGGTTTAGTCTCTGCGGATTAAACGCTTTTGCAACAAAATAATTTGGAGCAACCCCCTCCTCTGTTTCATCCAAACCCAACCCCCCACCTTAACCTGCCCTATGCAGTTCTAATGAGAAACATAAATAAAATATACATAAAAATAATAGTTTAAAAGCTATCATATTCCTATTTTAAATATACAGACTTTATGGATGAAGCTGTTTGCATCAGTTTATTTTATTTTTCTACAAATAGCAGCCTTTCAATAGAATAAATCCTAATAGGCCACAGGTCTGGTGAAGACTAAGGCCTGTGCTTTAAGCAGTCTTTGCATTCATTCACTGTTCATTTTTTTAATATTAATAATAAAAAAAATCCTTTTCACCCTACACATATTTGCCTATTGAGTGCTTGTATATATTTTTTTTATATAATAATATACTTTAAACATATTTATGCAGGTATACATATTAAAAAGCCTTTGCAAAAATGGGAAGAGATCCAGAAACTCCTGAAGCAATACCTACAAGGCCTGTTTCTGTTGTAGAGTGTAATGTAGGATATTTTTCTTAAATAATTATTATATATAGATACTGATTAATATTAATATTAATATATATAAATAATTAAAAAAGGGGGAATACACTGTATTTAGCAGGGAGCTGCAAAAGAAAGGACTGTAAAATAATAATAATAAAAAATAAACTATTCAATACTCCTATTGGATACGAAACTCCACAGATCAGAATTTTTACTTTAAAGATGTTCTTGTATTGGAAACTGGTTGATTCGTAAACTCTACTTTAGTAAAAAGAGAATACATTTACCCTCTATTTCCACTTGTTAGTGGAAATATAGAATAAAACTGGTCCTTAGGGAAAACCATTAAATGTTTTAGGAAGAGGAGGTGTTGCTCTAAGAAACCCTCTGAGATCTTTGCAGATCAGCAATTTCTACAGTCCATGACCAATTAACCAGAACCAAACCTTTTAAAAGAATAATCTTCAGACTCAAATCCTTTAAATAAATCAACAAATAATGCTGCAAATGGCTGTTTGTTGTATAATTAATGAGCAGATGAAAATATTTGGAAACCTTTTAAATTAAGCATACGTATAAAGACTCTTGACTGAAACAAAAAAATGAGTTTTACTTTTCAAAAAAACGCTTTCTACTTTCTGAATAAACAAATTATAGTTAGGCTGCAAAACATTTAAATCTCAATAAGTCATTTTTTTCTTAAAATAAGTGGATTTTCTCTTGAATTAAGGATTTAAGTGAGACACTGTCAATGGAACAAGACAATTTAAAATAAGAAAAAAACAATTTCTTTGTCTTATTTTGAGTGCATATTATCTTATTTTATTAGTTAAAATACTAGTTACATTGGCAAATCATCTTATTTACCTGCTCAAGTTAAGGGTAAATACACTTCATTGAAGACATTTTTACTAATTTTTAGATAATTTTTGCAGTGTAGCCATTGATGAATAGATAGAGCCCAGTCTACACTGACAGGAATTTTCACATATTAAACCAAAGCGCGCATTGGGACTATCCAGCAAACCTTTCCAGCCCCCCTCATCCACACTGGATTAGTAGTGATGTTGAGCCTGTAGTTCTCGCTTCGAGATGCTGTGAGATCAAATGACTATGTCCAGATGGCTAATGATTATCAAGTATTGCATTTAAAGCATGCACTCCCTGCAGATTGCATAACAATTCCTACCAGGGAACAGCAATGGGAGGGAAATGCCTTTGCTGCACAACCAAATTTGACTTTTTTCTTCCTTTTTTACCTTGTGGTTTAACCTGATTTATCATCTGACGCCAAAATCAAGTAGATTAAATTCATACAACCTGCTGATGACGGCCTGCATCTCTGGGCCTTCTCCGCTCCTCATCCTCCTGTGGTTTTACGCAGCAGATGATGCGCGCACTCTGCGTTTGGATGCCTAATATATGCGGCTGGACGATGCAATCAGAGTCCGTTTACCTGCTGTTGATAATCAGATAACTATAGCACACAAAAGTCTTCTAATATTTAGAGGTGATGCAGCCGGTTTTGGTTACACTCCATTCAGAGCGGATAGCGATCCTGGCCCCTGCCGCTCCTCAGGAGCCCCTAAAAAAAAAAGAAGCTTGAGGTGGTTTCCACCTGCTGAAATCCGACCCAGCCTGTGAGGGACGGCCGCCTCCACTGAAGACGATGAGCCTGGTATGAATATTTAAAAAACTCATTTGGTTCCTTTCCGATGACTGTTTACCAGACAGATCAGATGAAGGCAGCAGACGATGGGTGAAATAAAAATGAAATAAAAATACTGCAAGATGGCTTAGACATTATAAAAACAAGGTGTCACCTCCATCTAATCTTTAATAGTTTATTAAAAAAAAATTAAAAAAATAAATAATAATATAACATGAGTTATAAAAGAAAACAAATAACCCAAATCAGAAAAATATATAGATATTAATCCATTAAACAAATGCATGATGAGTGATGATCGCAATTTTACCATCAGAAAATTATGAAATAATTGAAAAATGACGTAACAATTACTTATTGCAGTAATGTAAAATATTAATAATAATAATAATAAACACAAAAGCTTTAATACAAATTAATCAAAAATGCTTTCAAATAGGAAATTATAGACATAATAAAAAGATAAAGAGAGCAGTTTGTTTTATTTATTTATTTATATTTCAAAAACGCCTTATTGGAAATTCACGTGCGTTAATCTGCGCGCACGTGTCTTACACACAACAAATAGACAAAAAATAAAATAAAATCAACATATGCCTATAATGCAACCGCTTTTGGCATTAACAATCATATTTAGTTACTTTCACACAATTATTTAATGTTCTACCCTCCTAACATGAAACAATTGTGTTAAATAAAGTAGGCTATGATTAACTAAATGCCAAAAATGGTTACATTATTTTTTTCCAGGGTATTTATGTGCATAATGCATAAAACCTGCAGGTTTTGGAGTATTATTTGTATGGATCCTGCAGTGTTTGCCTTTGTATCTCTTGCAGTTAAAGCGGTTGTTCTGTAGGTTGGGGGGGGGGGGGGGGGGGTGTTAATCAGTAGCTTATCTATTAGTAAAGACCCATCGCTGTGCAACTATCTGCTGTTGCAGCCCCATGCACCCATTATAGGAGTGAAACAGAGCTTGTAACATGAGAGGACCAATCTTCTGCCACCAAAGTCCAATCAAAGGAACCCAACACCAAGAAGAACAGTGATAGTTCCCCCCCCATGACCGGTTGATTAGCTCTCAGCTTACCAGTATGATCCTGTTGTATAATATTCCACAGTATTTGCAAATAAACAAGGTAAATATTTCAAATTGTGTCTGTGCTTTGATCTTCAGGATCACTGGGGTCTATTTTATAAGTGGATGAGTGGGATAGGCCTACAACTGCATCTTTACTCAATGTGCATTTCCAGCTAAAAGCTTTGTACTGGAAAATGCTTGAGACCAAAACCATTGATCATACCTCGCAGCAGACAGATCAGGAGCCCTAATGCGGAGCCTGAGGGCTTCATAATGCCTTAAAAGGCCACAGAGGCGCAGGACACCTGACCAGCCTGTCTCTGTGCGGGCCAATCAGACGCCCGCTGCGCGGCTTTTGGGTGACGTCAGTTGGTCTGGAGCAACGCAGTGCGGATAAAACAGAGGCTTTAAATATTTCATTGAGGTTCTCAGGTTGCTGGACTTCTGGAGGTCAGGGAGGGGAAGAGAGGCCCCCAGTCCTCTGCAACCATCCTGTTCTGATGCAGGATAAAGAGGAGGAGGAAAAAGAAACCATAATGCGCTTTATTGAAATTTATAGTGAACAAAAACATGTTAATATATAAATGTAAAGTGGAACAAACAGGGGCGGAGCTAGATGGGGGACCAGAGGTGGCCATGGCCACCCTTGGCCAATCTCTACCATTTTCTTCACCCTCTACAGACGATGGCAGCAGTAAAACCATCAAGAAGAATGTTTAAACTTATTAACTTTTACATTTTTCATATATTAATAGTTACTTGACAAATGAAAAGGTGTGGTTGATTATGGACATCAAAATACTAACATTAAAGTAGATTTATACAGAATTCATGCTCTTTTAAGACCCCAATTTTGTGTTATATGGGGTAAAGAGAAAATTATGTGTCTCTGCTAGATAAATAATAACTTAAAAATCAATTTCATGTAGATATTAGTATTTTATGCAGAACAAATTTTGATAAAAGTAGGTAAGTAATGACAATGGAAAAGATGTTTGCCCTAGACATTTTGTCCACTATACCTTTTATTTAAACAGCATGGATGTTTAAATATATGCATCTATTTGTAATCAAAAGGCTGTAGCAAAGTGTAGTTTTCTTTATTTAGAAAATATGGATGTTGTGCTCCTTCCTGTTGGAACAGTGTAGATGGACCCTGAGGTTCTTGCGCCTATCCGCTTTCGGCCACCCCTCAGTTTACATTTTGACTAGCCACCCCTATTAGAATTTTCTGGCTACGTCTCTGGGAACAAAAACGGTTAGGCTTTATCAATATACATATTAATAAAAAATATAATAAAATGGCACGTAAGCATGCAGCCTTTTTTTTTATTTTACACATAAATCAAATCCATGCATTAACATACCTTAGAAGTCACCTAATCGTACAGTGAAAAAAACTGTTTTTGAGCAAATAACCATTTGGAGCAGTAATGAAACAGCATATCATGCATGCACTGAACATCTGAAAGACTCGCACCCTGAACACGTTATTTTGTGGTGATACATGATAGAGGAAATGCTGTGGGAAAAGGGAATCTGTTCAATGGAAATCTAGAGGAGACTTAAAAAAAAAAAAAAAAAACATTATACGCTGCAAAACCTCAGAGTGAAATAAAAAGTCATGTCTGTGAAATGTTTTTTTTCTCTCTTGGATTCATTTTTCTTTTCATTTTTTTTTCATTTTAATTTTTTTTCATTTTCATCATTTTTACTTTGTGTTGGTCAGCTCTGTTAAATTCCAATAAAATCTACATATAGAGACCTAAATCTATTTCTTGATAATACATTTTATATTACATTTTAGTCAGTTTTTGAATCAGCTAGTGGCTGTTTGTTATTTGCAGACTAGAGTAATTGCATGTTTCTGCTCTACAGCAGTGATAAAGACAAACAGGAAGAGAGGACAGATTGCTGCGTGACAGAATACATTTTTCCAGAGGAGGGAGGATTAAGGGGCCTTATGTCAGAGCATTTATCCCCCCCTGCTGTGATTATACAGAGGGCCGGTGGGGGGGTTCAGATGAGGGACAGAGGGTTTGGCAGCTAGCGCCCTCATCTGGTCAACAGCTTAAACAGCACCCAGGGAATATCATGTTCATAAACCAATATATTAACTTCAAGCAGAAAACTAAATTTATACAAACTAATTGAGTTATTGTGGAAAAATAGATTTATTTAATCAGAGACACAAAAAAGAAATTAGACCAACTCAATAGATGCTTCTTTTTCAGCTCAATTTCAGACAAAAGGAATAAAAAACTAATGTGCTCAACGAGAGGGGAGAGAAAACACGCCCCCTGCTGGCCATTCCTGCAGAGATGATATCTAATCAGATTTTCTGTTGAAAGAGAATTTATTTTTCTCTCTCGCCTTTTTGGTTGGTTATTCTCTTAAAATGTTTTCTGACAGAGACATTATGGCTTGATTATGAATAACTAAATCAGTGATTCTTATAAACACCATCATCATTCTGAGGAAATTCTTCACGCACAAAGCTGAAAACCTTTAACCCAACCTAACCATTTACTATACCTCAGTACTTATAGAATGATGCATAAGAATTCATTCAATATTTTTTCTTTAATAAAAAAATTGTAAGAAGCTAAAATCCAGCTTTATTTATTCCATCTTTCTTCTTCTTTTTTGTTTGTATCTTGTTTTAATTTGTGTTGCATTTTCATTGCATCCCTCCTTGCAACTTCTGTTCATGCTTTTGCATTATGTCTTCTTATTTGTAAATAAATATTTTTCTGCATGTTAGCTTTATTAAAAATATGATTTAAAAGGCGTGATACAGTACAGTGAGGCCACACTGACACCTTGTGGAATTATGTGGAAAACTAAAAGATTTACTTAAAGTTCAATGGGGGAAAAACATCATTTTGCATAATATCTCATTGGACTTTAAAAAAAAAAGGGGACATTATAATCCCGAAAACTATAAATGACTTAGTTGAACAGTTATAAAAGAACCGCCTAAAGTTTAATTGGTCCTAAAAGAACATTTTGTTTCTCTTCTTACCATAGCTCCAAACATACAGTGTTGTGAAAAAGCATTCAACTATTTCAGATTTCTTTAGTTATTGCTTTATAAAATTACACTTTAAAGTTTCCGAATAAACTTTGACATCAAATATATATATAATTAAAATGTAGAAAACTGTTTTCAAAAAATGGTTTTATTTAATACAGAAGAAAAAAACAACTTCCAACCAATTTGGCCCTATATCTTGGGTAAATATATTTCAATTAAAAGAAGAAAATCAGTTCAGTTTATTTATTAAGGTGCCGATTCACAACATATCATCTTAAAGCACTTTCCAGGGACATATCCATCAAACCACACAGTCAGACTGTTTTTTATTTTTATTTTTTATTTTTTTAATATCAGATGAAATAAAGGGTTTTTGATAATAAATGGCCATTGAAATCACATCCTCCAACTCCCATTGTCATTGTGACACAGCACACACAAGTGAACACTGCACACCATGAAATTGCATTTATGCCTCACCCGTGCAAGGGGGCAGCCCTCAATGGCGCCCCAAGGGGGGCAGCCCTCAATGGCGCCCCAAGGGAGCAGTGTGGCGGGACGGTACCATGCTCAGGGTACCTCAGTCATGGAGGAGCGCTGGTTAATTACTCCCCCCACCAACCTGGCGGGTCAGGAGTCGAACCGGTAGCCTTTGGGATCCAAGTCTGACACCCTAACCGCTCACCCACGACTGCCATAGCAGAAAACCTCAATTATAGTGCAGAGTTTGACTAGGAAAAATAAAACCTGTTTTTTTTTCTGAACCAACCAGGGTTGGAGTTGCTGTTTTATATTCCAAGTGTGCTTAAGGTTAATGTCACTGAGGGATTTTTCGACCAGCAGCCAATTATTTCAATATTTTTTTAAACAGATCATTTATGTCCTGAAGCAGGGAAAGCTGCTCCAGATCATCACAGTACTACCACCATGTTTGCCTGAAGTTTTAATCCTGTTTTCTGGGACCGGTCTTTTTCAGTGGCAGCGCCCCAACTTTAGAATAATCTTCCACAAGAGTGTTTCCTCACCTCCATCCAGAACACTTAATACTAAGCGCAAGATTTATCTTTTTATATAGGCTTTTAATCCCATTTAGTGCCCTTTTACTTTTTCTAATGTGAATCTTTTCTTTTTATAATGTCATTTTCATTGTAAATTGCTTTGGCCACCTCAACCAGCTGTTGTCAAACTCTTATAAAAAATCAATCATATTTCCTCCATTTGAAAAAAATAATTTTGGGGTTCAAGTATCCGAAAAGAAAATGTTCTACTACCTGTATATTGACAAACAGCTACAATTTACAAATTTTAAAAGCAGCTGAAACTCTTACATTTAAACTAGATTGGGTGAATATACTATTAAGCATCTATTCATTTCAGACATCATTTAGCCAAAAAAAAACAAAAAAAAAAAACAGGTTCAAGATTTGAATGATACATTTACTTATGCATATCTAGTAATTATCCACTGGGATTGTTTGAAGTATGTTTTTTACTTTTGTGTCCGAGCAGGTTGTTCTCACAGATTTTAAATTAAAGAAATAACATATTAACAGCACCAGTCGAAAGTCAGAACAGGCCCACTAGTTCAGTGGTTTGGTTTTATTTTTAGGACTTCCTCTGGAATCTCATTAAAGACTGAGCAAAACAAGAGGATGTGTTTTAAAGAATGTAAAACAAAAAACATGACATATGTTTAAGGTTTGCAGAAATTAAAGAAGGAACAAGGAATTTCCAAAGAAATTCATTGATAATGAATATTTGAAAACGATGAACTTTTTCTTTTACATTTTAACTCCAAACCTGTTTATCAGGGGTTTATATGATAGAGCAACACAAAATAGTGGAGTGAATCGGATTAAAAAGGTTTCTCACCCCCTTTATATCACTTAATATATGTAGTGCTTTAAACTGCTTTCAGAAAGACTTTATGTAGTAAAACAACTAAGAACATATCCCTCTGAAAACAGTTCTCCATATTGAAGAAGGGTAGTGGCAGCATCATGCTGTAGGGAAATTTTTTGTTAACAATTTTTTCCAATTTGTTCGTTAAGAAATTGGAAAAATACAAGGGATGTTCTTTGAAAACATTCACCAACGTTGTGCTAGTCCACAAAAATAATCTAAAATATATTAAAAGTTAGTGATTATAACTGGACAATTCATCATAGAAGTAAAAAAAGGATATTTATGCATGAACTGAAATGGAAGGTAATCATAATTAAAAAAATAAATACATTTAATTTCAAAACAATTTGCCTTTTCTAACTGAAACCTGCCTCCGTCTCCTTTCTGAAAGCTTACAATGATTCCAATATTTCCTCCTAAGACGCAACCAAAGAAAAGAAATCAGCACCACACATGTACATATTGAATGTTTTATTAAAAAAGAAGTTATAACAGTTTATTTTATACACAACTATGAGATTATAAGCCTGTTAACAGAGAGCAGTTGTCTTTTTTGACAAGCATGCTCACTTCACAATGGGGGGGAAGGGAAAATAAGATTATCAAATTAAGACCAAAATAAACCTCTTGGAAAAAAAAAAAAAACATCAAAAAATAAAACCTTTGACTTTTTGAATCCTGCAAGTATCACACAAAAGGTACCAAATACATCAGTTTGTTGTTGTTTTTTTTAAACTTACATGTTCAACGCTGAGTGTGCTTGATAGAAGGACCTGATGATGGAGTAGGAGTGCCTGGAAAGGGTAACAAATCCATACAAGCACCAACAATTGAGTGAAGGTGTGCACTGAGAAGCATGCAACTCCTAGATAAAACAGTCAACACAGTGGAAGGAGAGAGGCTGTAGTTTCTGTGTGGATGGAATCGGGTGTGCTAATAGAAAACAGGGCTTTCAATGTTTGGCTTTGAGCTCCTCGTCCTTTTTATCCAGCAGGATGTGCAGGTGAGCACCTTTTTTCTGATCTGCAGGTTTATGGTCAAAATTATGAGGTTTGTCTTTTGAGAATCTGTTTGCACTAAAAAAGTCATTATTTAACAGCCCTTAAAATAGAATCTGCGAGTTCAAGGTCATAGAAGAGATTAAAGTTTTAAAGTCTGTTTAACTTGAGCCAGAATGAGCAATTTCAGAACATCTTTCTATAGTTTAAGTAGAAAAAAAGAGTGGGAGTTAGGCAAACTACACCAAGACGCTCCAAGATGGAAATCAATGTCGGAGAACTAGAAGCCTTAATGCTCAGCTGATGCAAAAAGGAAGGAAAAAAGAAGTGATCCGTCTCTTATTTGGATAAAGCAAGAGAAACTTCCTTTAATGCTTTGCATCATAGTTGGTTTTACACAGCAACTGCAGCACTCAAGCATTACAACTCCAGCCAGTATTGGTTTCCAAAGACAATTTGGACAAAGTTATAGTTTCCCCCTGAAGACAATAACATGCAAAAGGGGGAAAAAATGTGTAAATTGTTTTATAGCGGACACAGAGCTAAAGAATTGCAGGATTATCGGTACGAAGGTGTCCCTTCGATGTTATATCGGTATTTTAATGAACTCAAATGAAGAGCAATGATGTATTTGAAGTTCTTCTTAATTTTGATGCATTTAATTAAGAGATTTGACCTGCAGATCCAAACGGAGAGATAATCAAAGGAAAAGGAGGATTTTAATCTCCGTATTGATTCATGTTTACCCTGGGTTATTAAAAAAACAAAACAAAAAAACAAATTTAACATGTAGTCAGGACGAGTCAGTTTTTAAATAAAAAAAAAAGTGAAAAAAGTTTTTTCTCTTTGTAAGGGTGAAGAGCCGTATGTAACCTGGACACATGGAACATCTTGAAACTGAACACTTTTGCCAAAAGCTCCACAGAGCTGCAGATGTAAATCCTCTGTTACAAACTGAAAACAATACAAAACAAAGTCATGTCTCTGCATCCAAATGTGTTGACGTTTAAGAGCACAAAACAGTGGAAAAAACAGTCTGATAGAAAAAAAGATCGGAGCCACATTTCTGCTTTCTGTACAAGTTAAACCCATCACAATCACTATAGCTTAAAATAAAATTTGCCTAGTTTGAAATCGCTCACACTCAACTGTACAAGCTCGAGTGGGTTCGTCTATATGGTCATATGAGCGTGAAAAATCAGATGAATAAAGAATGTCTTATTATCAGGAAGGTTTACCAAACTACAAATCTATCTATCCTGTTGTAGCGAAAACAAAGCTCAACAATGGCTACTTTTTTTTTTTATACGTCCTAGGTGAAATATGGTTAACCACGATGCAGAACAGAAGGTAACTGTACTTCAAACATCAGCTATGATAAACCTGGGTCACTTCTAAATCATTTTTTGTCAGCTCAAAGACATCAAAATTGAATTGCACCAAGAAAAAAAAAGTTAAAAGAATGTGCTTTTCTAGAATACAAGAATAATCCTAGACTTCCATGGCTTCTTAGGGACATGGTTTTGCCACTGAATTCCTTGATGCAGTAATGAGGCACAGAAGGGGGGTTGACATATGATAAATCATAAATATTTGACTAAATATCAATGTTTTGGAATAGAATTGAACCAAATTTCACTCGTTTTAATGTTCTTTACCAACTAGACAAATATCTTTTCTATCAGGTTGAGGAATGCCAATTGTCTGCGTAAAATAATTCTCAAATGTCTTATTCCATCTGCAACCAGATCCAGAATGCCTCTCGTCGGGTTACACAGCACAGGTCAGACCGATTACGGAGGGTACGGATAGCAGCAGCGGAATGTGAGACGGACTAACCTGTATGGAGCAAACACACAAACCAAGGAACAAAGGGCACTCTTCTTTTTTCACTCATGTCAACCAGAACAACTTTGCAGTTTAAAACTCACTTTGATGCTAGTTTTCATTTGCAAAGGGGGACAACCTGCTTTCTGACTTATAATGATCATTTTATTCTAGAAAAATAAAACAGAACAAAAGCAAGATTCAGATTACAGAAAGACTGTAGTCTAATTTTTACCAAATAAGATGTAAGCTGAAATCAATTACCCAAAGCAACCCATGTCTTCCTGTAATGAGACATGCATCCATTTGTTTTCCAAGATCTGCTGTTTTTTTTACACCAAGAAGGTCAAAAACTAATACAAAAAATATGTAACATCCAACACAGCACCTAAAACTGAAAGAAACCTTGTTATTCCAGACTGTTCTTCATTAACATGTTACCAAAGATATGCTTAGCAAACACTCTGCAGTTATTCATGAGAGTCTATTGGACCTGTGCGTCTTAAAATAGAGTTTGGTAACCTGAATAAAATAAGCGTTTCGCCACATTTGCTTCAGCCTCGACAGCAGTCAGAAAGTACGAGTGACCTGGAAGCAGAGCTACCAGCAAAGCAGAGAGGGACAGGGAGAACTGCAGATTGGGTTTGTTTAAAATTTGCAAGCAAAGCCAGCTTTTGTCTCCAAGTTATCAAGTCCTGCTTTATAAATACTGTCTGAAATAGATGGGAGCACTTTGGCAAGCTGGCCAAACTGCTTGGAAACGGCAAATTAGCAGGGAGAATTTGAAGGCTTGGGGAAAATGTACAATATCGGACAAATGCAGCATAGATTGTGAACGCCATCGGGGAGAAGAACTACAGAGAGGAAGGGGCTTCTGTCAAAACAAACCAAAGGCTATATATTCATAAAAATCCTTGTTTAGTAGTAAGAATAATAAAAAAAAAAAATCAACTTCTTTAAATATGAATATTATAAGTCTGCTTTCTCGCGGTTAGGAAATCAAATATAGTCTCTGTGGGGGTTGAAGGAAGGGAGTGATTGGGCGGGAACCCTTTTATTACTACAACTCCATGTCCTGGGCTTCGTCTTCTGAGAAATCAGACATGGAGCTTTCAGATGAAGAGTCACCGGTCCCTTCCTCCTGCTCCTTTAGAGCTTCCTCTGTTGCATATTTCTGAATGTACTCTAAAAAGAAAAGAAAAAAAAAAAAAAACATACATTACAAAAATATCAGAGCATTTTTTTCTTTGCAACTTTAGTAGATCTAACCTTTGATTTTCTGTTTGTACTCCTCTGGCCGATGAAGGTACATCGCAGCTGCATCTCCGTTAAGGGGGTCGATGGGGTTTGGGTAAGCCAGCAGTTGGGGCAGGAACGATTCAAAGATGTTGGTCAGATCTGGGCATAAAACAAAGAAACAAAATGTGATAATAATGGTCAGTTAACTGTTAGGTTAATGTAGGAGACAAACTGTCTGAAAGGTAACAGCAGCGTAGGACCAAAATTGGCCAAACGGTTGCATCCATTAGATGAGCACAGTCATGGAACACACTGCCTTCTCATGTTATTAGCTGTGCAGCATAAGTTTTAAAATCTCCTTGAAATATTGGTTGAAAACTAACCAGACATGTGTTCACAAGTCAATTGATCCATTTCCTTGGGCCTGTTAACCAAATTTTATTCTGACTTTATCTTATTGGCATCTTATCCGTTTGTGTTCACTCTAAAAATAAATACATTGATACATTAAGCTGACATGATGATAAAAGTGTATTGTCCTAATTCAAATAAATAAATAAATAAAATAATAAAAGTCAAGTGTCAATCAGGATTTTGGTCACTTTGATTCAAATGAAAAAGAGGTATGAAATGATATGAAATGTGTTCAACTGGAAACAAGACCGTACTTTGACTAGGCCAGTTTCATTGAGCTTCCATTTAAGCCCAGTGTGTCTATTTCAGGTGGTTTTCCTGTTGGTAGGTGAACCTCCACACAGCATTAAGTCTGTTGCAGCCCTCAATTGGTCTTCCAGTATTTCCCTGCAATAGTTGCCAAGCAATGTTTACAGAAATGCTTTCTTCTCTCTCCATCTGTTAAGCAATGATCCTGTTGCCTGCTTTTCTAAGCTAATGAATTTCTTACCCTGCCTGTCAGTTTGAGTCTGGCTGTTTCACAGTTGGAGTCTCTTTCCATGTCTAGATTTTATGCTGAGATGTTTAAAACTTAGGATACTATTTTATGACCTAACGCTCTTGAATTTATTTCACAATCATCAATTCATGGTTAGCTGGTTATAAAGTTTCAGTATCCCCTTACCAACTTGGCTTATTACAAACTTTAAACCACATAAAAAAAAAATCAACAACAGCTAAATAGACTTAATTTATAGTGCTTCTCTATTCATGCCAACACTATAGCCATCAAATTAGACAATAGAGGAAACAGCCACATTTCGGCAGCTCCTGCCCTGCTGGATAATATTCTCTTGCCTGCCTGTCTGTGCAGATGGATGGGTCCTAGTCTCTCCAGTTAGGTGGTTTCCACTGAGGGTTATCAAAGTAAAGAGGACTGAACAGAAATACTTCATAGATTTCTGATATTTGTGCTCCTAAAATTCCTTGGGGTTGTTTTTATTTTACCGTTTAAACACCATTTTGGTGGTTTATCACATAACCATTTGTGGCACTAATATAAAAAAAGAAGTAAAAAAAAAAAATTTTTAAGGTGTTAATACCTTTGAAAGGTGGTGTATTTAGAATCCATAGTCAGTAGATAAAATAGACTCGACTCTGGTGGCAAAATCAAAAGAATCTGCATTTCTCCACTTTACCACTCGGTTTCACTGTTGGGTTTGTTCAGTTTCCCTTTACTTTTAAAAGTGTTTTCGAAATATATTTAGTATCTCCTCCTTTGCAGGAAAGCATTACAGCAAATTCATTGTCTATTGCCCTATTCTACAGACATGCCTCTCCAAAGGGTTTCCATTCTTCTAAAATTAAGCACAAAACAAAAACGCCAATCAAGCTCTTCTGCCAACCTGCTCAGTTGTTGTAAACTCCAATCCAGCTCTCATATGAGGACATAAGTTATAATTAACAGGATTCAATAGCCACTTTAGCTCTGGGGCGACGACATGAAAAGAAACTAATGCAATAGAAATAAGGGCAACCCATCTTACAGCTGGGAAACGGTGAATCATCTGTGTCTAAGGTGAACGTTTCCTGACCTTGGTGGGTGAGAGCATTACGTTATTAGCGTTTACTTTTCCCTCAGTAAGTAGATTAAGACCAACAGTGGCTGCCTGCTTTGCTCAAAGACCTGCTTTTTCTTTTTTTCCCTTGTTACACTGATTGTATCACTGAAAATTATCCACATGGGTCTTAGTGGGAGGATTTAATCTAAACGTGTGTGTATGTGCAGCCATTTACCGTAAAGAGCTGTCCATGTCTGATTGATGACATCTAAGCACACCGTTCCTGACCTGAAAAGCAAGAAATATTCTAGTTAGGAGCCAGCTTACCTGAACACTTTGAAGCTCAGTCTTTCTTCCAAAACAGACAAAAAAGTGCTTCAATTATCAATTATATTACCTTTTTCATAATTATTTTACATACAGGCTCAGACATATACATTGTTCTCACAAACAGCTGAAGAATTTTTCTTAGCAAGATAAGACCACAACTCTGGTATGGGACCAGTCTTCTTGGCAGAATCAGTTGAAATAATTTTAACTGGTGGGTTTTCAATTCTACAGCATTAACCTTAGCTGCTGTGTTCATTTTAACACTAGTTTCTGATCGTTGTAGATCATTAGCCTTGTGAAACAATAAACTATGTTTGAACCTCAGCTGTCTGACCTCTTCCTTTAGATGAAAAGGGGTTATTGAGGTTGTTCTAGGACGATCCAGGAACCCCCAATGCAAATTTTTTTTCTATCATATTCCCACACACCAATGTCACCATCCAGTTAGACCAGTTTTACACCAACCAGACGTCCTTGCTTCCCAGCGACTCATTAACTGGAGTCAAGGTGAGGCCTTCAAACTTAATACAATTGGGACACAACAAGGTGTCAAACATCAATGATCCCAAACACAAATCCAGGCTGCTCTAGAATAGATACAACAAGCTAATATGAAGCATTTTAGATGCTTGTAGCGAAAATATTAACCTAAATTTTATAAAAAAATGTGCAAACTGAGATTTAAAGACAAATTCTACCATGATCATATTTCTATGTACCTGCTTATATTATTGTGACAAAATCCAGAGCTGCATGCTTTGGATTTTGTCAGGTGCATCCATCTTGTGCAAAGAAGAAATTATTTTTTATCGTGCACAGCTGTTGGCAATTCTTTTCTTGATAAAAGACGACCTGGAGCATTACTGGATGCGGATTATCCCAATATTAACACAAAGCACATTCTCAATGCTTCACAGAAAAGGGGCGAAGTAAATCTGATTAGCTTAAAATAAAAACGTATTTGTTGAATGATTAGAAAACATCATGAGGAGTTTTGTCCAACATTCTCTATGCTTTACTAACTCTGCATGAAGCTTTGCTTTTTACATTGAACCTGAGCAGTGTAATTCAATTAGTAATCCAATAAATTTCTTATCACCAGGACTTTTAACGACAACAGGAAACCATGCCACTCTAGTGAGGCAGATGTGTATGCATCTTTAGAGTCCTGAAACGGCTACAAATAAGCAGCTTCTAGCCTAAATTGGCTAAACCCTGTAGCCATGGCAACAGTAACAGCTCATTCCCACTGTAGGGCAAGGTGGAGGAACTGAGATGCTGTGGTCACGTTTCTCTCTAAAAGGCATCATTAAGAGATCTTGAGTTGTTTTTAAATTATAGAGAGAAACTATAAATAGAAATCTGTCCTGCAGCAGGATGAGGATTAAAATAAATATAAAATCCACCTTTATTTATGACCTTGTTAGTCCTTTGACCTAAAAACATACAGGTAGCCTGTTACATGAGAGGACCCAGGAGTCTCAGGTAATACTACGTCTCAATATTTGCTGATAAGCTTCAACGCAACATGTAGTAAAAACAAGTCGTTTTGCTGAAATGTAAAACCAGGTATCAACAAGTAAAACAAAAAAACCTTTAGAAAGCCTTTATTATGAATATATGACTTAAATGGACTCACGCTTCATCAATGTTGGGATGAAATATCTTGTTCATGAATCCTGAAAAAGCAAAGTAAAAATCAACACAGTCTCAGTCAAAGTTAAAAGCATCCCTAATCATAGCTGAGAAGGCACAGCTCCTACCTATTGATGGCGATTTGAATGGGTATTTATCAGGAAGATCTACTCGCACTTTCCACACTCCTCCCTCGTATGGCGCTGTGCATGACAAGAGGAAAGGAGATGATAAAGGAAGTCTTCTGAGCACCCAAGATAGACTTACTTAACTCATTTTCCAGCCTTTAGGCAATCCTCTGGTTGCTAAATAGCATCAATTTTCTTCCCAACAACAGAACTTTGTGCCCTACCTCTCTGCTCCTTTTATAGGGTAATGCATTTCAGGCCTGGAGAAATCTTTACATTTAAATCTCTTCGGATTATTCATGGACATTGAAAAGGAACGAGAGTGATTTTAGCTAGTGTGCTGCTCTCCCAGAATAGCTGTGTGTAACAAGACCCTCATGTACTTGAAGTGAGCAGCACACAGACGACTGCAAACAGATTTGTTGTGGCTGTATGGCCTGTAATGGCTTGAATCATATTGAGCACATATGTCAGCATACAAAATAGCTGCAGTGCTTAATTCAGCACAGTTTAGAGGCATCATGAAGACTCTCTTCCCCTTTTTTTCCTACCACTGCTCGACGGCCAGTGTGCCACAGATGTTTTGAGCAGCATAAGGAGGAAGTATTTCCTGCTGATAAAGCCATGGCTTCACTCTATCTTACTATCTGTGGCTTAAGGTCTGGTTTCAATTCATTTTACTTTCCTAACCACCTGTTTTTTTAAATCACAGGTCTTACATTTCCACCCTTAAGATACCTACATATATTTTTTGTTTCATTTTTAATTACCTTTAAAAAAAAAAAACGGCTAAATTCATGCATCAAACTGTTTTGTATGGCTTAAAGTGCATTGTAAAAAACAAAACAAAAAAACTACCTGGCTAAATGGCCAAACCTTTCCCTAACATTGTATGTTAGTGTCTGACAAGGTGTGGAAACTAAAAGGACACATCATTCCATCTAAGTAAGAGGCTGTCGTTGATAATCTATTAGGCTACGTTCACACTGCAGGCCTTAATGCTCAATTCCGATTTTTTTGTGAAATCGGATTTTTTTGCGTGTCCGTTCACACTTCCAAGTATATGCGACTTGTATGTGATCTACTGTGTGAACTGAATGCGTCCAACCGAAGTGTCCCGCATGCGCACTCGAGGACGCGATGACGTCACACGTAGCAAGCGTCCTCAGTGTTTGCGGAAGTAAACATGACTCGTAATACCGCAGCGTATATTGCGTTCTTTAAGTTCTTCTCCAACAGGAGCAGGCACATTACGAACGAAATCTTTTTAAGAAGATCAAAAAGAAAGACCCTCCCCCGGTTCCGGTAAGACCCTTCGAGTTTGGTCTGAATCGAGCTTTCTAAATATGAATTAAGTCAGCAACCTCACTTTCTCTCCATTGACTGCTCTCTGTGTTATCTTCCGCCATGGTTGTTAGTTTTTCCCGCCTCCGCTTAGTAGGACGCAGATTAGTAACGTTTAGTAATATTTGTCAAGTATCAATGACGTGTAGGTCGGATGAATGCGACCTGGCCGTACAGACACAGGTCGCATTTGAAAAGATCAGATACGTATCGGATTCAGGACCACATATCCAAGTGGCCTGGGTCGCATTTGAAAAAATCCGATCTGTGTCGTTCAGACTGTCATAAAAAGATCAGATACAGGTCACATATGGGCAAAAAAATCGGAATTGGGTCACTTCAGGCTGCGGTGTGAACGTAGCCTTAGTGATGGCTGGCAAAATGAGCACACAGGCTGACCAATAAAGCAACCAGCATTATTTAAGATTGTTTAATTTACTCTTAAAAAGCATAATCTTGTGCTCAATAAGTTAAGGAGCTCCACAAGGTACGTTCGGTCCTATATGTTCTTATTATAAACATAGCAAACCACAGAGTTCTCTGAACTCTATTTTTACCTTTATGCTGATGAGGCAGTAATAATGTGCTCTTTTCCTATTTTTATAACATTTTAAAGTATCTGTGACATACTTCTAACGGACAACAACAGCTCAGTTGTTCCTTCTGTCTTTCAAAGGACCAAAATGCTTGTTTTTCACTGCCTCAAGAAAAGCAAGATCAGCAGAGTCTGATTAAACTTTAACAACAAATTACATTTTTAGGATCTTTAAACAGTTACTTGTCTTTTAAAGAAAATGTTGACTGTAAAACTGAAGCTCTTATTAGGATTTGGTTAAGGATTTGGTAAGTCTTGCTTTTCTGTTCATATCAATTTCAAATACTAATTAACCTTTCTTAATGTCTTTGCATGTTTGATAGTGCATAACAGTAATAAAAAACAAACAAAAACTAAGAACAAAACCCTTTAGATTCCCTACCTATTAACAGCTCTAGAGCAGATTATTAAGGTCATCCCTACCTGCCTGTTGGCTCCGTCACTGCTGCATGTTCTAAAATGTAATAAGATGCTGACACCAAGGGTAAGATCTAAACTAGGAAGGCAATGTTTTGGGTTTTCAGCACCTGTAGTATGGAACAGTTTTTAAATCTGAATTTAATCTGCAAAATTTGGTATTCCTAATCTAGAGATCAGGCGTTTCTGTGCGTACTCATTGTAATGTACTACTCTGATGTGTGATCTTTGCATGTGCACTGTGTTGCTTTTATCTAGGCCAAGTCCCTCTTGCAAAGCGATCTCAATTTCATAATTGTGGTTAAATGGGGAAATAAATAATTTGTACATTTAGTAACTATTTTTTAAGTCCCAGTAGATAAAGTAATAGTTACACCAGTGGGTCCCAACCTTTTTCGACTGGTGTTTCCCTTTTGGCATTTTCTCTTACCATGAGTCCCCCTCTCAGTCAAAAGTATTGATAATTGCCCAAAAGTGGAACGTACAATAACTGATTATAAAATAAAAACCATTTTACCTAATCTTTTAATCTGAGCATTTGAGGATTTAATAGTAATTCCCTGGTTGGGAATCACTATTTTAAACAAGTGAATAGTTCATCTTTGTTTATTTCTCTAGGGATATTAATAATAGTTTTTCTGTTTAGTATAAAAAAAGGTTTGGTAGATGTTATGCATATTTAAATTCATTTTAATAACTTTGGTGTTTAATCAGAATTTTCTATAAGACGATTAACTTTTTCTGATTCATGAAGAACAATGTAAATAGGACTAAATTTAGGAGAGAGAATGTGGCTGAAAAAGGACTGAACTGTGAAGTAGAAATACTTACTTCCTTGTGGTCCATAAAACTTCACTACAAATTCATTGAGTCCACTGAGGATGGTGACTTCATGCTTGCTCTCGATGCTGAAAGGTTGTTAAGGAAACCTGCTTTGTGATTGGACAAACAAAATGATCAAGATGCAAACATTTTTAACAGGAAAACATCAAAATGTGGTTGAAATATGGTTTCCAAGAAAAACTAAAAGCACATCTGTTTTATAAAATAACTTCAACTGCTTTTACTAAAAAAAAACAACTATATATATATATTTTCCCATTTTCCCAGGAAAATATGTTTAATAGTGCCACAAATATGCAAGGAAATGTATTTGTTGGGACTACTATCCCTAAAAAGGTGAGCTATTCTGTTGAAGCTTTCTTCAGCCCATAATATGTTATCCAAAACCTTATCATACATTTATGTATTTTTTATTAACTTCACCTTTTCTTCTTTTAATGAGAAATGTGTTCATTGCCAGACTTTTACCATTAAATACTGCTAAAATTATATATATTACAGGAGAAAGTTGTGTTAGTAGAAGAAAGCTCAAAGTAGTATCAAGATAAACATAAAACTGGTGTTAACTTACTAATAGAAAGCTTCTTATTTTTATGTGGCTTGTGCCACATAAAAAACAAAATCAGAACAAACAACAAAAATGTAAATGTTTCCTCTAGTTTCTGCTCTTCTAAAAATACCTTTTATTTTATTTTCCTTTGAGCAGAGATAGCAACAAAACAAAGAGGTACAAATCAGGCATTAAATACCTGTGGTAAAAAAAAAAAGGCCCATAACCATAATCCGAGTAATTTCCATAGACAGTGGTAAACATCAGATGCAAAGCTTCAGGACGCTTGTCATTCATGTCTGAGTTTGTATCCTATCAGTGGCATCAGATAGCAAATGGTTAAATTGAACTGAAGGTTATTTTAAGCTCCAGCTGAATCTTCTAAGAGCAGAATGAATCCCTGGCTTCACCAAGTAAATGTGTCACTTTCAGACAGAAGGGGAAGCGTTGTGCTCAGATGTTAACTCGAGTCCGGGAGCCTAAAAATCCCAGACTCAAAGAAACCTTCATCTAAAGCTCAGCAATAACAAAAAAAAAAAAAAAACCCAGAAGCTGTTAGAAACAAGTCTTTCAGTTCTAAACTACTAGCAAAGTGTTTAGACTCAGCAGCAGGATATAAGAACGGAGAGACGTTTAACCAACAGTGAAACCACTGGTGTGATAGCAAATCTGCAAACAAATAGAAGATCGAGCTGGGCAGCAATGCTGTGGAGGGGGATGGGCTGTGACGGTTACACTGGAAGATAGCACTGTGAAAAGGTGGGGGAGCCATTAAATAATGAGGTTGATCTACATCGATAGATATAGATTCCACAATTAAAACAGGACTCCTCCTAATGTAGTAAAACCTGATTTATAAGCCTTTGGTCATAATAACCCCAGTTTAATATTAAGTTTCAGCTATTAATATGGTGGATCACACTTCATTGTTAAGGGCAATGTGTGCTTATCTATTTCGTAATAGTTGTCTTATCATCCAATAGATACTTTAAAAACTGGCCAATGGTCAATATGGTCTCTAGAGTCCAAAAACACTGTAATATCTATGCACTATCTCTAGGCAGTGATGCAAATCTTAAATACATTAAAAACATTTTCCCCATGAGCATGACTAAAGAAGTGCTGGGATAAATATAAAGAATGATTCAAATGAATAGAAAGCACAAAATACATAACTGAAAGAAATATTTAAGGACGATACGATATTCATTAAGATTTTCCATGCATCCTATCAATAATTCTAATAGGATGCAAGTGAATTCTACATGGCAAGGATATTTATTTATTACAGCTAAAGTATTAAACAACATTTTATGTTTTCCTGACGCTGTGCAACAATATTCTTTAGATGTCCTGTCAACACATGTACCTCAGTGCTGCTTTCAAGGTTTAAAAAATATTTTCTTTGTCCATAGAAATACTCTTTGAGAGTTGAAGCAGAAAGTCTGATATATGTAAAAAATATCCACAGTAAGGACCAAGATCACAAAATTTACAGTGTGGACATTTTAAACTGACATGGAGAACAAGAGATATACATCGAAGATGAAGTTTATTGTTTACCAAGAAAGATAGTTGGAAGTAGCTTAAATTTCATCTTTGAAAAAAAAAACAACAAACAAAAACTTGACTCTCAAGAGAAAAAGATTTAGTCTTAGTAGGCTTGGGTTAATTATTATTATATTTAACAGTATATACATAATTAAGGTCTTTTTATTTAGATTTAATAAAAATTTGTATTTTTTTAAATTTCTTTGGCTGTGTTATACATTGGCTGAGTCATACAGCCATAAGGAAAGCTTGACCTCAAATTTGAGGGTGTGAAAAAATGTGTTGTCCATGAAACTAAAGAAGTGCAATCCGTATGTATGCAGCGGGTAAGCTACAAAACTTATTATTTTAAACAAAACGTGTGTGGC
Organism: Cyprinodon tularosa; assembly: GCF_016077235.1. Classification (NCBI taxonomy): domain Eukaryota; kingdom Metazoa; phylum Chordata; class Actinopteri; order Cyprinodontiformes; family Cyprinodontidae; genus Cyprinodon; species Cyprinodon tularosa. Next base: position 842,115 of record NW_024038972.1, on the reverse strand, counting down.
AGAGCAGGAACTGTTTGAAGTGGGGGGAATGATCGGGTTTGACGGGTTAGGTAAACAAATAAACTGCATTCTAAACTAATGTATCGCCAACCTGAAAAAACATTAGCATTCCAACTCCAAATTGCTATAGAGTCATATACGACATGACAACGCTTTTATTCCCCACACCACGGGCCTGCTGATGTCACTTTTAGGTGACCAATACCGATTCAATTTAAAACGCTGAACACTTATTAAGCACACACTGTCCGCTTCAATCACAAAGGCAGGAATTCAACAGGTGTGCCGTTTAGCATCAAAATAACTGAGACATGCAAATGGCACTAAAGGACATCCATGTATGCAGTTTTTACGTCAAAGATCTTTCGGGGTTAAACTTGGAAAAGTATTAATAAACTCATATTTATTTTACTAAAAGCAATCAGAAAATTTCTAGAATTTCAACACAGAGATCTCAATGATTAACTACGACAACCTGTTATTTATTTTGTACAAGCTAGTCATAGCATGAGAATCTCCTAACCTGCCCATGCTTTATTAGAACTGCACCTCTCCATGTGACACCGAGTACAGCAGGACGAGGTACATTCCATCTACCTCACATCACCCCTCCCATCAACAAAGCATCAATTAAGATTACTGTGTGGTGAGCAAGTTTGAACCTAAAGTAATAAATTTTACCTGATCTGTGTTTTTCTCTCTTCATCACATGATCAGATATTCTCTCTCATTGGCCTTTAATTTCAGCCAGCGAGGATCTAGGCGGTCACTTCTCTTACAAGGCAAATAACATCTCGCCATCACCTTTTGAAGTGTTGCATTACACTTCAAAAAAAAAAAAAATTGTGGCAGATATCCATCTCCGGAAAATTACAGCTCTGGGTTTTAAAGTTTGTGAGCCGTAGGTAGAGCTGCTTTGGAAGGATTGCTCCTTAAAAAAAGAAATCTTAACGTTCTGCAGAGCAAACAGCTTTGAGAATCTCTTGGTTTATTTGCTGAAATAATACAATAAAGGAAGGAATTTCCACCTAACTGCTGCATGCGTCAAAAAGTGACTGATAAATGTATAGTACCCTGAATATGAAGAAAATAATTAGGCACCAGAAGAGTTTTTAGGACATTTACATACAAAAGATTCTGTATTGTTTTGTCCTAAATGCTAATTAACTTTCTTGATTCCTCGTCCCACTATAAGGCCTCTCCATCCTCCAACTTGGATTAGTATAAATCATAATCTGGGGATAGTACCGGGTCAATATATTTTTATATACACACATAATCTAATGCACAGGGGCCAGTAAAGTCAGAGGAACAAATGCACACATCCTCCGATCCCACATGGGGAGACAAAGCTGCTTAAAACTGGTTCACATTTGTATTTTTTTTTTTCATTTAATCAAAATATATATCTACTTTTCCTAGAGTTAAAATCAGTCACCAAGTTTGTGCAAAATTAATTATTTGGATTTTACTTTAGAGTGTCCGAGTACAGGTTATGAATGCAAAGGCCTGTCCAACGATTTAGATGTTTCTCTCAGGAGAATAAAGACATTGAAAGCCACCAGTTGTTTTGCTTTTATTTTACAGTTTCTTTGAGCTCGTCTATCATATAAAAACCAAATAAAACAAATGTAATTTTGGGGATATCACACCAACAAAATAACATAAATGAAATTACCCTGCCCAGGTTTACTTAAGGGAAAACAGGATTATATTAATAAACAGGTCTACATTTTTTTACTCCTACAGCACATCTTTAGAATTGTGTGCAGAGATATTTAGTAAATGACTTCTTCAGCAGCAGTGGAGAGATGTTTGTTTTTATTCTGGTCCATTCAAGCCACTATCCCCGTTTGACCCAAGGATCAAAATATCAGATCCCTCTCAACATCTCTCCAAGTAGGGAAAACAAACACGACGTTGAACCATAAACAGCTCAGTGTCAAACAATGTGGTGCCATGTACACTCAAAGATCGCCTTCTTAGAGACTGTTTGTTGATCCTGTAGCAGCAAAGAGTTTTACAGTTTCACAACTCTGTTTTCTGTATAGGTATATTTTATTTTATATGGGTGGAGAATGTGTTTTTAAAAAGTTCATTTTAAAAGTCAATGCAGTGGTGTTCTTCTTTAAACGTTTCTTAATTAACCTGTGTTCAACATTGCCTCTTTTTATCTCCTCACATCCCACAAACAGATGACATAATTTTTATTTAATGGACCAACTTAAATCAGCTTAAGTTTTACAACCTGTAAAAGCTTACCAGGTCAAATTATGGCTGGACAATCTTTCACTAGATACAGATCAGTTAAAGCCCAGTTAGTGATATGTAATACATTTATAAATCTTTGGGCCTCTGCATCGGGCCAGGTGTACTGATAAGCAATGAAATGACCTTTATTGATTTAATAGTCTGTGCTTTTAAACATGGGTTCTTTAAGTAACTTCAAAACCAAATTGTCCACGAGTTGGCCATAAACACAAATCGTGATGTCGGAACTGCAAAAAAAAGATATTTTATGGAAACATGCATTTTTTAGATGAAGGAATAAGAAATTGGTACTTATTAGAACTATCGAGATGATAAAATCATTTTCCAGATTAAACTACGGGGAACGCCTAGTCGCCTGGCCAGCCAGACTGACTAAACAGGGCGTAAGTCGGTCTGGGAAGGTTCAGACTCTCTGGTCTAAAATAAACTGGACCAATCATAGTGTAGAAGGTAGAAGTTTTTCATTAGGCAATAATCAAGTTTGCGGCTTACAGAGGAGTAATGTTTTAATCATGCCCTGGATATACCTTTAAAATTTTACAAAGCTGTTGTTAAAGCCTTTTGTGTAGAAACAACAAAAACAAAGAAATCAACCATAACAATGTTTTTGTGTCACAGCTGTTATCTGATTGTTTCTAACCTGTTTGCACTGATTGTGTTAGTTAAACCTTTGAAATCAGGCTCCAACTGCTCCTTTCCAGAATGATTTGTTTTGAATACAGCTTAGTCTGTCTGGTTGGTCAGGACTGGATCCTGAACCAAAGCTTTTAATTAAATGCTATTTCCCCAAAAAAACTGAACTGGGGCAAACAATTTGTTTAAAGAGAGAATTTAACTCTATACTTTTATTTTTAATGTAGATAAAGCCAAAGCAATGTAAAAGAAACGTTTAGACAAACAGAGCAGTTATAGGGCACGTCTGATGGCTTCTAACTGAAAGAAAGGACTTGGCGTCAGGGAAACTTCTCAAAAGGGAAGACACGTAGCTTCAACAGAGAGAGAAGCAGAGAGCAGATTTTCATAGTGAAGATGAGGAACTCTGCAACAGAGAGCTCTGTTTCACTCTCCTTGCCTCAAACACAAATTAAAGCCAGACTTCACAATGAAAAGCCTTGCAGATGAAAGGCAGGAAACGCAGCAGCTGTCGTTATGGTCTAAGCAACAGGTAGGCTTCCTTCAAGAAAACTGACAGGAACTAGAACTAGAAATATGCCTGCTAATAATCCTTACTTAGAGATTAACCATGAAAAAAAGTCACATCTGTATAACTTGTATAAAAATCTAACAATATCAACAGAAATGCCATAATATAGATCTAAAAAATTAGGAGAAACAAGGATTCATTTATTGAAGAAAAAACTATGCAGAAGAATGTTCTTTCCATGTAAGTTAAAAGATACCAGTTGAAAAACTGCCCTCAGGAGAATAAAATCATGTTTGCATATTTTATTTAGAGTTTATTGCTTTTAAATCTTTTCCAGTGTTCACTTTGCATGCATGCAGCTCCGTTTAAAGTCCAATCCTGTATTCAAATGTGGCTGTTTGTGCATTCAACTTTGTGTGTCACTGAGCAAAGTAGATTACTGTGTGACAGTACACACTGTTCAAAGTGCTGCCTGAAAACAGAGGCCGAGCTGGAGCGAGCATGATGGCCGTCCTTCAGCAGCAGGACCAGGCAATGCTGCTGGACACTAAACCAGAACTCCAAGACATAAATAAGGAGAAATGCTGGAAAAAAAACCCAGGAAAACCTTCCAGCTCAGTTGGGCTGCAGCTCAGTAATGGAAAGGAGTCAACAATATGCTCTGAGCAGCTAACCCAATTAATGAGCCAGCTAATGTTGGCTTGCTACATCTGTACACGTTAAAAGGTAATATTCAGCACAATAAACATTTAAAACAGCCATTTTAGGGGGTTCCACAAGTTATAACTCCAGGTTCCTTTCAGACCTTTCTAACTGCTTCAATTCAGTTTTGATGAAACCGTTTCGAGCTTCAAACCCTCTGCTGTATAGACTTGTATCTATGCTACTAGACTGTACAAAGCAACTGCAATATAACCTGCTGTAATTACACTGTAATAAGTTATACTATTTATCTATTTAGCAAACCAGAAATCACACTCTACCTGCCACCACTTTTGTGTACATAAGATACTGTGTGTATATAAGTTACCTTAAATCTGTCCTTTATTTTTACCATCCACTGTATATATCTGAATGCACTGTTTCCTCCTTTCTGCGCCTTTTTTCTTTTGTACTGTTATATTCTATAGAGACAGTATGGGATTAGTTCTGTCACCTAAAACTTATTTTACATGCTGTTGTTTGCAACTAGTTAAAAATAGCTAGCTAATAAGCATTTTTCCCTTGCTAACAAAACGAGAAGATGCTGCCCTTTATTCTGCACATATGTACCAACTTCTTAAAAATAAACCCAAATTGTAGAAAGCATTTGTAATTTGTCATGATTCGAATTTAAGTTGCAACAGGAATGACTGAGGTTTTAATTTCTAAATAAAAAAATTAGAAGTTACAAATGACGGTAAAATTTGTTTAATTTTTGTCAATTTTTTTTTTTTTTTTACAGCTATAATGGAGTTTAGTATTTTTGTCACTAGTTTCACAATGTGAAACTCAAAATGTCCATTACACATTAAAATATAAGAAGCCTTTATTTCTAATAATTTAAATTATTGACTTAAAATAATGAAAATCTTCAGAAATTTGAATCTTACAGGAGATCAATAAGGATTTCTAGCAGAAATCTTCTGAAGGGTATGTTGATTTCTTCTCAATAGTTGGTTGTGCCTAATTTTTGATGCATTTTTTAATTAATTAAGCATCATTCTTCCTATTGAAAAACCTCCACAGATATTATTTCGTGTTCACGTCATGTTAGTTTGCAGTTTCCCTTGAAATCAGATTTGTTTTAAAATGTTCCCGTAGATGCCTTCATTGACCATAGACTTCATAGAACATGAAATTTCACACTAGACTTCAAATATCATGGATTTTTTGCATGTTCATCCTTCCACCAGAATGAAATAGTTGACTTTCAGCTGAAAAGAGGATGCTGGCCCTCTATTATGAAGCTCACAAATTGGGAATGTATTTTTAACAAACATTTAAAGGTTAGGTTTATCCGGTTATTTTTCCAAACACTTTCTTTAGCTTATTCCTTCTGAAGGTTGTCAATGGCTGTCCTCAGGAACTCACATGTTAGTGTAGCTTAGTGACCCAGAGACGATTTAGAGCCTCAGGAAACCTTTACAAGTGTTTTTCAAATCAATTGGATGATTAAGCTTCAACAATAAGAGTGTCTAATATTTTAATCTTTTTCCACATTATTCTAAATTTACTAATACATTGAATTTTAGGATTTCAAATTTCAAAATGACAAAAAAAAGGCTTAAAATATGCCACTCTATATCTAATGATATTACAGTTTCCATTTCTGAAAAAAGTGACAAAATGTTTTCAGAATATTCAATTTATAGATTTTAGCAAAAATTTTAAACATGATTTAACATATGTAGGAGCTAGAAGAACGCACCTGCTTTTATCTGTGGTTTTTGAGTGAGAAACTGGATTAAAATGATAAAAATCCTGAGTGTGTAAGGAATGTACTTTTTATAGAAAGACATATTTTAGTTTTTAGGGGAATTAAATCAAACAATGTGTAGATATTCAGTCCTATATTCTGTTTATTATGTCCATACGTATCTAGAGCTGGAAAAATTTAAAGGCACATTCCAGACTTTTCCTGTCTCTCTAAATTGATTGACAAACAACTTTATTGCCAGGTTACAATTGAACAAACTTTTCCTTGTTTCTTCCCCAGCAGCTGAACCTATTATAATTATTCAATTTAATACCATACTAAGGTAGAATACCCAAAAGTAATAATTTTATAATATCACAAAAGAACTAATCGATAACGTCCCACCATCAATGCAAAAAAGTTGATTTATATTAGGAATCATAATAAATCTTTAAATTATGACCACAATATACAACTAGCACAGCTTTAACTGTGGGAATATGAAGCTTTCCTTCTTATTTTTTTTTACCACTTTACAAGAATAAAAAAGATTTGCATCTTTATAGCTCTGTAAATGCTTCACTACAATAAACCTGCAGAAATTATACAAGCTAGCCTCTGGTGCATGTCATATTTCTACAATCACACATAAAAGCATAGAAATACAATTAGTTCATAGAGGAAAACAACAAAACATGTCCTTCAACAATTTATCTTTGGATCACAGTACAAAAGTTTGAGCTCAAACTGAAAGCAGGAACCAATTTCCCAATGTTCAAACCGACTTGCTCTCAAAGCATCCAGCTCCTTCAGACACTTCTGGTGTCTGAATACTGATGCTGGGGCCAGCATGTGTGGGCTGTGCAGAAGAAAACCTTGCAGCAGGTTTTACATATCAATGGACATATGGCCTCAAAGGCCTGACTCACTGAGGTCCACATGTAAATGTCTGGCAGATGAAGTGGTGGACTCACTTTAAAGGTTGGATGGGAAATAAATGAACTGTGAACAAAATTGTTTCATTTTTCTCAGAAAAAAAGAAAGGTAAATAATAATGAATTATGGAGTTTTCCCATGAACTACACCTGCTAAAAACAAAACACAAAAGGAGCAGGAGCAGAATAACCATTTGATCATTGCCGCAGTGCACTAAAAGATGCAGAATAATGTACCCCAAGGAGATCAATGACGCCCCATCTTAGCATTAAATTATTTTAAAAAAATGTAATATAAAATAGATTGACGGACACTCAACAACCCCCCCAAAAGAAACTCTTTTTGTAATGTAGATTTTCATCCATTAGATGAAAACCCAAATATATTGAAGTCTGCCTCCCAGAGAGAGCTAAAGCAGCTCAGACATGAACAGGCCAAGTTCTTTGTCTTCACTGCTGAGAGATGAGAGCCCACCCACTGCAATCCAATGTGAATCCTTCAGCTGCTCCTCCTCTCAGCCCTTCACTAAATCAACAGTCTATTTACAGCTATAGCAAGCAGGGCCCGTCAGTGTGTTTGTGTGCGTACGTGTGCGTCTCAGCCTCATGCGTGCAGGAACAAATGACACGATCATTAATGAACGCAAAACTGAGCTGGGGCAAGAGACACAACAGCCCGAAGTCTTAGGCTACAGCCTAATGAGCAAACCTCACAGACCAGGTTTGCTGTCTGGTTTGGACGACAAAAGAGAGATTTCCAGCTGTGTAATGAAGGAACAGCTAACCTGCAATTGAAAGTAGTTTTAAAAATAAAGCAGAGGGTATTTATCAGCTCTACCCAGACCAGAAATGTACAGGAGCTGATTAACAGATAGGGTGTGGACATTCTGGCGTGGTCCTCTGGATAAGGGTCTTTATAGATATATATATATATATATATATATATAAAAATGAATATTTAAGCCTACAAAATACCTGATGGTTGGCTATCCTCCATGCAAGGGCATAAAACCTGGCTGAGCTCCCAGATAACAGAAAACTGAATTAGAAAAATAGCAAAACAATCAGGAACTTCAGTCCATCGGTTTTCTGTGGGTACCCAGCCATGCGTGCAGGAAGCATCACTGTAAGCATAGTAGGATTAACACTGAGGGCCTCAGATCTCCTCCAGTGAAATATAAACTGCTCCAGGACCCACAAAATAAGACCGTCAATCAAATATCAGCCAGGCAATCCCACTAAACGTTTTACAACAGCTAAGGCTTTCTTTTCCTCTAAAGAAAGAGACACAGACTGCATAAAGAGATTCAAATAATACTGAACAAAAAAAAAAAAAAATCTGGAACTGTTTAAAATGAGGAAGCTAGAATACAAGGTTATGGTTTTACTTTACATGTTCAAAAAGTATATATTTAATTAGGATTTTCCCCTGACACTAGCAGGCCCACATGATAAAGTATACAGCACGAAAAATTTGAACAAAAAACATCAGTGATCACAGGAGCAAGTAATGAAGCAGGTCCTTAGGTAATCTAATTAATATTTATTAAAAAAAAACATGCTTCAATTCATAGAGATTAAGGAAATATTATACCATACAATATATGGTTATTGTTGAGAAGTGCATCTAAAATATAATGAGTTTAAACTCTGCATGCAAATGTAACAGTCTGACAGATTGCAGTACTCAGGAAGCACACTAAAAATGGGCATTAGTGAGCAATATATGGACTATTGTGAGATAATTTTTACTATCAAATTGTTATCCTAATATAGTGACCCCATATCTACAGCCTCCTGAAGTGTTAAACCTTGATGTTTCATAATAAACCATTTCTGGGGGTGCATTCATTCCTGAAGCAAAATCTCAAGTGAGACAAAGTTACTTAGGAAATAAAATCATGAAGAAAATTGCAAAATAGTGAATATACATTAATATAAACAAGTTCTCCGCTATATTCAATCTAATATTTCAAAACGCTACAATTCATAGTAACTGTTGCTTTAAGGTGCTTTAGCAGACAAACTGATCAAATGAATTTCCAGTCATACAGAACCCAGTTTATCCATTTTGATTATTTTACTGAGTTTCCAAATCAAATCCTAACAGAGTAGATTCAGTTCATCCTATAATTCTAGCTGGTAAATAGTTTTCTCTATACAGAAGCTTGAGAAACATATTAGTAATGTTGAAATGTCTCATCCTAAGCAGGTATGTGGTAAAAGTGTAGAAGAGAGCTGATTTTAGATTGAAACCGACTAAGAGATTGAAACTTTGCATCTGCGGCTTTTAGATGGAATTGTATAAAAGGGACTCCATTAAGATTCAAGTATTACAACAAAAATTCATTATTCTCAAAGCTGTAGTCCTACCTGAATACTCATTCTATCTCAATTATCTCATTCTAAAATGCTGATTCCAATTCTCTCGCTTGTTCAGGAATGAGCAGAAAACTGCTGCTAACTCTTTGCAGTTTGTCCAATCCAACAACAATGGTGCAAGGGGAGGGGGGGTAGATTAGCTGACTGTGACTGGGTGACACGTTCTGACACAGCAGCAGGAGGTGGAGGTCACCGGGGCTGCTGTAAATGTGAAACACAAAAAGAACCCACCGCTGATGCTGTCCGGATTTCACGTTTAGAGAGCACAATGGGGCCGAAGCGGTGAGCGGAGAAAGAGAGCAGGCTTGGAATCCAGCTCAAATGGGAAAGGATGGAGGGGGAGGTTAATAAAATACAGACAGGCAAGAAAGGAGCGTATTTTGAGGACTAATAAAAAACATCTGAATTATGTGATGTTAATATGATGGACACAAAGACAGAATAAAGATGCAGCACCGCTCCCTGGTAAATCCCTACAGTCCTGAATATAAATGATGGTTGGCCATGCTTCATGGAACTCCCCTCCATTCCCCACTGCATCATTGTCAAATCTTCCAGCAGACAAGGAGGAAAGGGTGATTTGTAATTTCAGTAACACAGAACATCCTAACACGCCTTCCCATTGTATGACGATCTAATGAATGGAAAGAGACACCTCTTCATGCTATTCGAAAGAAAATAAGAATCTGAGCAAAATGGGACTGAGATTAAAAGAATTAGTGACCATAAATTATTAAAAAGGGAACGTGTATACAGTCCTCTGCATAAAAGATTTAGACATTTCCACACTGTCAAACAGGAAAATATTTTTAATGCATATTTGCAGTCAAACTTTATTATCAGACTTAAATATTTAAAATCCAGTGCAACACAATTCATTTAGAATCATGTAACAAGTAAATGGGATCCAGCTGTGTAGAATTTAATACATGTATAAATTCAGCTATGTGAAGGACTCACAGGTTTGTTTGGGGGGATCTTTGGTGAACAAATAAAAAAAAAATTATCCAAGCTAAGAACATCTCGTAAACTGTTGTTCAATCACCATAAATAGCTTAGGGTAGCTCAAACCAAGCTGCAGAGGTCCAAAGCTCAGGTTGGAGTATATGGTGAAATAAACTGCCATGCACTCTAGAAATCTGGTTTGTAGGTAAAAGTGGCAAGAAATAAAAACTGCCAAAACTCATGAACTGGAAGGAAAGTTCTCTGGTCAGATGAGCTTGCAAATAAACTTATGTCAATGGACTGTACTTACACAGTACTTTGACCACTCTGACCACTATCAGTAGGCAATGCAGGTGAAGTGTTTTTGAGACAAGGACACAATGACGCTGAAAGCTCGAACCAACAACCCTTCGATTGAAGGGGAAACTCCAGCACCCAACGCCACTGTGGCAACTGCAAAAGCTAACAGCATGTGAAAGCTAAGAGCGAAACACGGTAGTCACCTTTTCACTGCAGAGCAGGGGGAGCATGTCGCTTGTTGGATGGAAGATTACTGGAGCTAACTAAAGGGAGATACTTGGAGGAAAAATCTGTAGGTGACAAAAGGTTTCAGACAGACACACACAGAGATTCACCTTCCAGCAGGACTAAATGTACAACTACAAAAAAAATAATACTAATTCTAACCATCCATCTTATAACTATGTACAAGTTTGGGTTGATTTGTTTTAAATAAAATCCCCACTAAATACAAAGTCAGCTTTCAGTTAGCAACTGAAAGCAATTAGCAACGCTAGAATGTCACAAAATTAAGAGGCCCATAATCATCCTTTTAGAATAAATGCTACATAAAAGAACCAAAAATATGTCTGATTGGCTAAGTGTCACTTCTGTTTTGCTGCCTATCAACTTTTAGCTAAGTTAGCACTCAGAATGGAGCTCATACTGCTGTATAGCTGCAGTCTGGGTCATATGACTCTTTCAATGACGGATCCGATCCTCTCCGTTACATAGGTGTGTTTTGGAGAAATGCACCATGTAGAGAGCATCATTATGCACCAATCGCTTTACATGACCTGAAAAAGTCATTAACTTGACTCAAATGAAGCTAATAAGCAGTGTGGATTTACTTGACAGAAACTTGCAAAAACTTAAGTCACCAATTTGTGGATCCTAAAAAATGTATCCCATTAGAAGCATTTCTAGTTTGCCAGCATTTCTACCACAGCCCCGTCACTTGATGAATCACAATGTCCTCAAATTCAAACAGCAACTTTTTCAACAACTATTACTATGAAACCATGCAAATGGTAGAGAGAGTCGAGGCTAATCCTACACAACAAGCTGAACCTAAAGCTCTTTACAATGAGACGATCTGCAAAGATCCTCATTATGGAAAATCGTGTTCCAAAGAGATCTACGAGCAACACGGACTGTATCAAGGATCAAACTTACAAAAGGGTCAAATTTAGGTTTAAGAGGTTCAGTTTGAACATCTCTGATGTGTCAGTTTAAAAGGAGTAAAAGAACATGAAGAAATGTGCAAAAATCAGAAATGATCAAAGCAGCAATGATATTATTAATATAAAGCAAGATGGGAATACAAGTTGAAGCCTAGCTTTGAAAAAAAAAGCAAAAAAAAAAAAAGCTTAAAAACCAGTGATGTTGCACGTTGAGGTCATTCTGAGATTTATCATGACAATATTCCCTCATGGCCTCCGCTCCAGATCCTTAACTCTCTGGTGTTCAAAGAAAATTAATTCGTACAACCTCTCTGAAGCCATCTTAAAAGTAGTTTCAGGCTGCAGTTACACTCAAGGAGGGGGCAAAAAAGGCACCACAGAAAGGCTTTAGCTAATTTTTATCCCCTCATTTAAGAAACCAATCATAATGAGGCAAACTGCTTTAATTCTGACACCAAAAACTCCCCATAGAGGCAGCAACGCTCATGTTTAGGTCTGGCATTCAAGCACATGCTTGTCCCTTCAACACTTGCTGCTGACCATTAATGTAGAATGCTCTGCTAAAAAAACATAGTTCATTGTGCAGAATTGAGCAGTTGGTATACTGCAAATCCAGTCTGTCAGTCAGGCAGCTGCATGAGGACAGTGGCTGTTCAACTACTGCAAGGTTTTATGCACTTAGAAAAGTGGGGGGAGTTGAGCTGTCTGTCACAACTGTCAGCAATAAACACACAGGGTGTCAAGTAGGAGAAACAAAAACTTGTTCAAACAAGGGCAGTTTGTCATAAGCAAATGCAACAAAATGCCTCCTGGAGTAGACCGAAATTAGACAAAACCAAACACAGAGGAATATCTTTGATGTGAAGATTTTGGGATGAAAATACACAAGGTAGCAGTTAAAACACAGCTGAGGAGAAAGCATTTGTAGAAGAAAAGAAAAGCGGAAATTCTGCTTTGTGAGTATTCTGGTCGGTGACATCAAGCTGATCAGCTGGCATTAGTAAACTACATGAACGTAAAGCAACTTCTGACAGATTTCCTCCATATTCTAAAGCATTTGAGCTGAAGCCTATGTATGGTTCTTTGACTTTCAAACACGTCTTTCCAGTCGGCTTTAGACCCCTTCACAAACAGCACATGCATTTTCATTTATAAATGTTTTTAAAACCCAAGAAAGAATAATTCAAAAGCTAGATCAGATTGTTAATAATGATAACATGGCTACAATCTTACTTTGTATTAAGATACCATATCAATCTCAATACCCAGCACCTTTAACTCAAGTATCATGTTTTCTCCCTGCCTATTGTCATGATACCAAGAGCTTTACCATATTTGTTGCATGATAATTCACATTTGGTGGTGGTAGAAAAGGTAGTAAAGATCCATCCAACAGGCCAACATTTATTAAGACATGGAGAGCTGAAATTCATAGCTCAACATTTCAAATACAGCATATTTTTATTTTGATACCCCTAAATAAAATCCAAGGGAGCGAGTTTAGCAAAAACATTTTAAGCAGGGCTACATAGAAAAAAGCAAATACAATGTCCTTAGGTTTGAATAGCTCACATAGCAGTTTCCAATCTAGCAAAGAAGCAGTTTATTTCAACCGCAAAGCAGCCATGCCAGCATTTCAACTAAACCGACAAGACAAGAAAGGAACATGTTAGCCAGAGAAGTGGCCAAGGGCTCAATGGTGACTTTGGAGGTGCTACAAGAGCTCGGGTCATATGTTAATGGGACAATATTAGTCATGCACTTCACCAATCTGGACATCAGGAAAAAGTTTCAACAAAAGAATTTTAAAAAGAAGAGATTTGGCCGTAAAGATAGCAATGAGAAGTCCCAAATGCACTTTGCAGAGAGCCGTAAGGGAGAACAGTGCAAAATGGGGAAGAATGTGCTCGGGTCGAAAAAGACCAATACTGAAGCCTTTTAGCCAATATGCGAAACAGTGAGTGAGGCAGAGAACCAGAAATGCATGCAAGCCTCGCAACAAAATGCAGCGATGGCACCATGCTGAGGGGAAGCTGGTCAGATTTCAGGAGATGAGGGGTGGCTGCAAATACAAGGCAATGCTTTGAAACAACCTAGAAAAGTTTGCAAAAGATCTGGTCCTGGGGAAGCATTTCTAAACGTACATGCATTACTACACCGAATAGCAGGAAGAATCTCCAGTGCACAACTGCCCAAGTCAAAGTCCAGATCTAGATCTAATTGAGAATCTCTGGCAAGAATTTAATATATTCACAGACTGACTGACACCAAAATAGACTAATATTTGTTATAGAGGCAGCTACATTGAAGCAAAAGCTTTTCAAGAAAAATTTAAATGCAATCGTCTCAATTTTTTTCAAAAACAAAAAAAAAAATTAAGTGTAGCTTTGAATTTAAAACAAAATAGTTGTCTCCCCCTCATAAAGAAATCAGTTAAACCTGTTTGGGCAACCTTTGCTTATTTCATTTGACCAGCCCACTCCAAACCCCTTATTTAACTAAGCTCCACTGCCATCCCATCAGCTGTTCTAAGCCCCTCCTCCTTATGGTTTCCGGATAGTAACAGGCTGTCCAATCACTTAGCTGGGTTTTTCACTGTGCTGGAACAAAAACAAAAAAAAAAAAAAAAAAGAGAGAGGGGCTATCAGTTCATAATGTTCAGGAACATTTTGTGGGGCTGGAAACCTGTTTTGATGCTCTGGTTCAACAGCACAATTCTGTATTGTCAGAGCCAAAACACATCAGCACAAAAAAACAACAAGTCAGTTGAGGACGGTTAAAAAAAAAAAGTAGGGAACAAACTAGATGCAGCTTTGTATCTCAAAAGGTCTAAAATCAAAACGAAAACGAAAAAAAACAGCCATTTAAATTAACAGCAATGAGCCACGAGACAGTGGAAGAAGAGTGAGATACAGTGATCAGGTGGCCATTTTGATGTTGAAATTAACCAACAGACTACACAGCACAGCTCTGCTGCGTTTTAACAACAAAATTACAACGTGTAGCTGGAAAAAAGCAACTAAATATAGACGGAAAGAATGTCGCTTCAACGACGACAACCGTTTTATTGCTGGAGTAAAAACAAAAAGCTTCTTCAGTTAGCCTTACGTTATGTAAACAAGCTGCGTAAACGTTTGAGGGGGCAGTTTGTCTCAACTCCCACCTCCTTACAAAAAAAAAAAAAAAAAAAAAAAAAAAGCAAGTTGGACAAAGAAACCAAACTGACACAAGGTGATTCGTGTAGTCATGGATGAGTTAGTGCTTCAATATTGATTATATCCATATAGCAGAACATCAGCTTCATGGAGACATGGTTTTCAAATAGACACAAAAACAAGCTAAGCTAACGTTTGCCACATATTGTGTAGAAATGCTACAGGAAACTGTGACCGATGTGATTGGCTAATGGAGTTGTCCTGATAAGCAGCTGAGGACAGAAATAGCTAACATTTGGCTTTGCTAACAAAATGTTGTTGACACCAAAACAGCAGTAATTCACAGATAAATTCCAATATGTTTAGTCACAGGCAGACTACAGAGCAGCGTTCGTTTAAACAGCTCAGGCAGGACTCAGGCATACATGAACACATACTGTTATGTTCAGTTAATAAAAGGATACAGTTTCACCACATCAGTATCCATTCGCCTTTTACCCGGACTCGGAGACGACATTTTTTTGTGCTATTTCCACCGCAGAACGCCAGTAAGTCAGCTGAAAGCCAGCTCCCAGGAACGCTAGGCAGTCTAGCAGGCGATATTATCCGAAAGTTAACATTTGTTTTACTGAGATGTCCACGACAGAACCTCCTCACGGGTGAAGTGTCTCCGTCTCAGCGCTGTTGAGGGTTGGAGATATACGTTAGGTCTCTCTCCCGTTCACTGCCTTCTCTGCGATCTCACCATGGTTCTGACAAGCAGGGATCCCTCCGCGAATGACGCAATATATGTGCGACAAGAAACGCCACCATATATGGCCATGTTTGTAGTTTCTACAATGGAGGCAACTTTCCACAGCATAGGGCCCTGTCCCTAACAAAATTTTGGACCGACCTACTTGTCCCCACCAGTTCAACTGAAACATCATTAGTTCAACTTTTTTATTTTCTTTAGTCCAACTGTTTTTAATGTTCTTTTTTGTTTCTGTATTTTTTATTTAATTAAATTTTTTTCCTACTTGCTTTGATTCTGTTTTATTTTCATATATTTTATTCATGTAAAGCAGTTTGCATTGTCTGTGTACTGAATTGTGCTATACAAATTGCCTTGCCTTGCCTTACCAACAATTACATGTGAACAACATAACTTATATATATTAGTTTATATTAGTATTAGTTTATAATTTACAATACAGCGTTGTTTTAGCAGTACATGAGTTCTGGATGGAGAATATTGATAGACGAAAACATTTTTTTAATCTAAAATGCAAAATGTTTATTTCTTTATTTATTTTTTACAATTTTGGTTTAATTCCTGCTCCAAGTGGGTTGCTTTGTGAGCTAAAGACATGTTTTAGAGTCTTTATACTCCAGTTGACGATAAATCGATTACTAAATTTGTTGACATTATTTCAATAATTGATTAATCCGATGAATTGTTTCAGCCCTAAATAAAATACATGAAATGGATTAAACAGAGTAACTACAGCCTAGATGTACAACTCGTAGAGTGAATGTCAGTTCATTTTCTAGTTCCAATGCACATGTAAATACAATACATTTGGCGTCCCTTGAATCTATTATTTCACTTTGTTTCATGATACAAAGAGAACATTTAAAAGATAAGAGTGGGTTTTACCTCTGCACAATACTATATCTTTTAAAAAAAGTATTAATCCACATATAGCAGACATATTTAAACTATATTCTGTTAAATAGGCACAGATTTACCTACTGTCTTAGTCGCTGGTAATTTCAAATGCAAATCTCAAAGTGGAAAAAAGTCCTAATTCCTCATTCATCAGAGCCAGTTAAGCTTTAGCCATTGATAAACAGCATCTAGTGTGTGTAGTGCTTATAAAATTTGTGTAAATGTAGCAACAAATGCTGCTTTTTTCTCTTTAAATGAAATACACCCTGATTTTCATGTCAAGCATAAAAAAATGAGCATGCATATGTTTGCATAGGACCAGTGACATCAGACCAATTGTGTCCCTACCAAAGTTGAAATCAAATCTACGCCGTTGGGATGCAGGGTTGTCAACTCTCACCCATTGGGGGTGAGACTCACCCATCTCAGTGTCTTCACACACTCTCACTCCATATTCCCAATTTCTCACACTAAAATATGACAGACATTAAAACTCAACTCAGTCTAGTTTAATAATCTCCCATTGGCTTTTAGGAGTAATTAAACCAACACAAATATTTTTATTTGTGTTGGTTTAATTAATTAGCTTTAATTCTTAAAGCTTCCAGGTTTGCCTCTCAAACCCAGCTCCACAAAAAGAAAAGGAACCTTTGTATTTTATGTTTCAAAATATCAGCCACCCAAGAAAAGACCAACCACATACAGAGAAGATGTGCAGAACAACTCATTCATCTTGGATTCATAGAGGAGAAACCACAGGGATGTTTTCCTTTTATTATTACTTATCTTATTCATTTATCTTTATTTTGGTCCACTGAATATGTTTAAAAACTTAATTTCCATCACACCTTCCAAACTGAAACATCCAGAGAAGTGCTGTCTCCATGGTGACTTTTTATAAAATCTACAGCCTCCTAGAAGGTCTGAATTGTTTAGCTGTTTTGACTATTGTAAGAAAAACTAATAACATAACAATTGAAGCTGTTTCATCTTTAGCCTATTAGCAAATATTCATACACAGTGAAGTTTCCACTGGTTTCTGTATCAGTGGCAGTAATCCAGTAATAGCTTATTAGCTTCCAATTGTTTAATTTACTTGAACTGCAGAGAATTATTAATGAACAAAGTTGTGAAATTCTTAGTTTAAAGTATATTTAAGATGCAATTATTCTAGTAGGGCACATTCTGCTTTACCTCCCTTCTCTAAAAATCACCAGAATGTAGAAAATAATGTATATTGTGAGAAAAATGTTCCAGATAACTACAGACCACTTATTGTTACTCAGTAACGTTTACTGTTTTATAAAATTTCCACATTTTGTTACTTTGTTTCAGTTAAATCCTCTGAAAACTTCCAACCTATAGCTGCACCTGTCCTTATTTAACCCTGAAAAGGTTTCCTGTCCAAACTAGATGTAATCGTTTAATTCAGGGGGTTTTCAACATTTTCCAGGAGGCCAATGACCTCCAAACTGATGGCAAAATAGAGCAGCGACCCCCTAATTACATATATTGTATGAAATTGTGTTATATCAAACTGGTCCTATAGTCACTCTATTACATATGAAATATTGTAACCAAAATAATTTCTCCCTGGGATTATTAAAGTATTTCTGATTCTGATTCCTTGTTGATGGGACAGGTGTTGTGAATGAAACGGTGCCCAGCTTGAAAGAGCTCCTGTGTGTCGCTGAATGTGTGCATTGATGACTGAAAGACGTCTTCTGCCTCCATTTATCTGTTTACCCCCTGTTGAAGACCTCCAGTTTGAATAATACCTTACTAATCATATATACACTTGAATAGTTAAATCCAATTGGACTATGAATAAAAAAAGAATAAGCATTGTATTATGAGTATGTAACCGAGATTACATTTTGATGTTACCCAAATAAACAAAGCCCTCTGTTATTTTAATGCTCAAAATCAAGCTAAATACAATTTCTAAACTGTTGTATCAGAAATGTACAATTATTCAATGAAAACCGGACCCATCACATTAAAGCAAACATTTCTTACACAATTTTATTATTTCATAGTCCAGTGTTAATGTAAACATGTTACAAAATATTTCCAGCAGCTATAGAGAGGCATCATAACCATAAATCGTCAACCATAAATGTGACGGTAAAATATGTCACAGGCAATTTAATTTTCCTTTGGGCCTGAGCCTGGTTCTGCTGGAGGTTACTTCCTGTTAAAAGGGAGTTTTTCCTCTCCACTGTCGCTACAAGCTTAGTGTGAGGGATTGCATTCGAGTCAATGCAATCAACTGGTTTTTCTTAGATAGAAAATTTGAATCAATTTGACTGTATGATCTGGTGAACTGTGAAGTGCTTTTAAATGACGTGCTGTGGATTGTCGCTATATAAATGAACTGAATCGAAAATTTGGGATTGATAACGTATTTTTGAATTGAGTTGAATTAAAGTTAAAACATTTCCTTGTAGACCACTGTGCTGATTTTGGATTTAATAAAACTGTTACACAGCTTCCTAAATAACCCTTGACTAATGAAGCATCATGCTGGATCTCAAGTAATTTGTGCCTCTTAACTCTTCCTCCCAACTCTTGAACCTCGACTTCCAAATAACATGTATAATTAAGATTTCATCTGAAAAGAGGACTTAGGACCACCAAGACAAAGTTCTGTAATTTTTATTCTTTGCTGAAGTAAAGCACCTTTAACATTATCCTTGATTGATATATGGCTAAACATAATGCAAAAGGTTCATCACAAACAATGTCTGTGTGTTACAGCTTTTGAAGCACTGACCGTAGCTGAAATCCATAGCTTGTAAACCTCCTCAAACTATTGAAGGGGCTTCGCTCCATGACCCCCCTAAGCTCATTCCTGTTGCTTGTGTACATTTCTGACCTCACTGTTTGCTTCCACTCACATTTTAATGTGCTTGGAAGCAGCACTCTACCAGCTTCTTTAGCAACGACCTTTCATAGCTCATCCTCACTATGAAGAGTTGCAGTGACTTTCTCCTCAAGGGCTGCCAAATCAGCAGTCTTCCACATTTTGTGCTGACCATAAGACTTCTGCCCTGTTTTGTAAATAACAATCAATCTGAAAAGATATTTTTAAAACCAATATTGTGTCCCATAACACTGGTGATCCATTTTGTTTTTCCCCTTTAGAAACGTTAACATAGTTTAGTTGTTTTCATAACTGCTGCTGTGTTCGCTTTAGTCACTTCAATCCTTTTAAAGACCAACTTGTCTCAAATGTTCTTTTTAATGACTGCCTCTTATAAAGACTTGAACTCTAGATAAGCTTTATGGTTGACAAATTATCTTTAGAAATAAACATATTTTTACAGGACCTATATTATAAGAAACATGTGTATTTTAAAATCCAGTTTAGAAAAAAAACTATTTAATGCCACTTATCACAAAAAGGGTTATTTCAAACTTTTGGAACTCAAATTCTTTTAAAAATCTACAATCCTCATTTCAATTGCCCTTTTCTTCCACTACTTTGTTTTATTTTGTGACCTTCATTGGGGCCCCAAGTCACACTATGGGAACCAGCAATTTAAACAACACAAAAAAAAAAAACATTTTGGGGTTTTATTTCAGATGCATTTACAATTCAGTATGTCATGTTTCAAAAAATATTTACTTATTTTCAAGCAAAAAACTAAATTTGAAACAAACCTTTCAGAAAACTACTTTATTAAATTCCCTTCAGAAAGCCTAGGAAGACAAAGATCAAATGAAAATGTTAAAAAAAGACAAACATTTTTAAAAAGCCAAAAGTATGAAAAGCGTAAACCTAAGTTGCTCACAGTCTGTTCTTTTAATGAGGTTGATCAATTCAATTCCAGCAAACAGCTATACAGCACATTAAAGGTACTATGTCATGCTTAAAAAAAAAAAAGTCTTTTAATGTCATCTATAGACAGATCTATGATAAAATAATGCCTTAAAAACTACATGGGTGTCAAAATGCAACGAAGTTGTGTTCTTCCAACTGTGCAGATTTTGATGAAGGAAAAACATAACATATTTAAAATCCCAAGTATCTTTATTTTGCATGATATAGGCTCTTTAAAAAAACTTCTTTCCAGTGTTGATGCCAAATGGCTGTTTCTCACAAAAAGATATTCATCTATTTTCATTAAAAACATGACATGGACAGGTCTTCAAGGTGGTTCAGCTTCCAAAACCAAGACCACGGCAGAAACCAATCCAGCTTCACGATGCCTTTTATTCACACCCTTTGCTCACATTACAACTACAAGCTAAATGTTTATTTTAAGTGACAAAATGTCACAAAGCAGAGAATTATTGTAAAGCTAAAAGAAAATGCATTACTTTCAAAAGAGTGAAGAATAAAAATCTAAGTGTAACGGGAATTTGTTTAGTTTCATTTTAGGGGTTGTTCTGAATGAATTTGCATGCTCTCCTAGTGCATATCTTTCTCTCCCCAGCTTTCCTTCCAACTCCAAAAACAAAACAGTTTACTAAATCGATTCCTCTAATTTAGACTTTGTGCATGCATGGTTGTTTGTCATGTCTCTGTCTCGCTCTGTGTTGGATTAGCAACGTCTCCAGAAGGTACCCCTCCTCTCACTCAGTCACCATTTAGGATGCAACATTTGTCTTCCATTTCACGTTTATAATCTACTTCGTCGTCATGTATCAATCAATAAAACACATTAAAATGTGTGGTTGCAATGTCACAAAATGCAAACGGTTTATCAAGTATCAATAAACAGCAAGGCATGGTACAGTTAGTAAAAGTGAAATGTTTGTCACACCGCAAGGAATCCTTTCTTTTTTGAAACATCAACACTACCTCAAACAACACTTTATTTATAACAAATACAACAATAAGGAGTGACATACATTAATATATGATTCTCCTTAAATGCTGGGATGGAGCTTTTGGTGACCTAAAGTAAAAAAAAAAAAAAAAAAGGCAGGTTTTGGATCTAAACGTTCTGAGGTGAGGAGGATACCTGCCACTGACGGAGGATAGCAAACACTCCTTTAGTCTTGTCACGAGGGCCCTAGCAGGAAAAGAAAAACAAATACTGTTAACAGTTCTATTTTTCCTCCCCACAAACCATAAGATCAGAGCTTTCCACTCACCTGTGCTGGTGTGCCACCTTGTGCATTGGCATTCTTCTTTGTGGGCATGAGGAGACCAAGAGCAGCTTTCCAGGCCTGCTGATTAACTGTTGAAGTTGTTACTACAGGGGATGCCACCTCTGGGTCCATGTTCTCCTTCCCCTCAGAGATCCAGGGACACCAGTCTCTGTGTTGAGTAAGGGGGTCAAAGGCTCTCTTGGGCAGAGGACCACCCTAATATTTTAGAAAAATAAAAGGTCTTTAATCAGATATGTGATAATTTTCCAAAATTTTTTTTGGAAAATTGTTTTTTTTTTTCCCTCAAGGAAAGGATTTCCAAAAGTGTAGATACAATCACAATTAATAAACACATTTTTAGTTTAAATATGGAACCGGACACTCCCCATAACCAATTATATTATTCATTACTGACTAGGAACACAGTAAAAAAACAAAAAACAAAGAGGAAAACACTGTATAGAAAGTGCAGCAGGTGGACATGATGCTTAGAAATGACGTTAAGTCTTACTGGACCACCAGCGGATGAGAGGCACAGGCGTTTTGGAGGGTGTAGAGGGGCAGTGCCATCAGTTCCTGAGCCAAACCCCTGTCCTCGATTTCGGGTCGCAGGTCTCTTGCCTCTGCTTAAAGGACTTGGCAGCTCTTCACTTGGACTAGGTGAATCTCTGCTGCGGGCACGCAGAGCCACTGGAGAGGGAGTTCCTTCATCCTGCACCAAACACAAAAACAAGTTTAAAATGAGCTTAAAGAACTGATAAGAAATTAAAGCGCTTAAAGAGTGTTTGAAGTTTTCAACTAGACAACAACAGACTAAAGAGGAAGCAACAATCCTTGATGTTGTTAGACCCAAATTTAAGTCCAACTGTTAAACCAACTTATGAAACAAAAGTACATATCAGGCAGCTCTAATCAAAATACCTTTGCATGAGTCTTGACCAATATCATCAAAATGGATCAAATCATTGTGGTTCTCGTTTTTAAAATGATATCTCTGACTGGTATTTGGCCATCAAGTAGATGTATCAGCTCACTACACGTCTGCTTACTCAGTGTTCAAAGGACCAGAACTAAACAAATCAGCATTTGGTTTTCATGTCCTACAGCTCGAGAAGTCTGAGAAAATCTAAATGAAGAAATTGTTTGTTTCTTATTATAAATTCTAATGTTTTTCTAGACAGATTTGTATTTTACCTCCTAAGTACAAATAATTATATTGCTGGCTTTTAGTTTCCTGACAAAGAAGATGTAACCTTTCGAGCTCACTGAACGTAGTGTCACCTAATGCCTTAGGACTAAAGTTTGGCTTAAGCAAGTCGGGATTAAAATAAAATATCAGTAGACACCATGAGAAAGTACATCCTAAGCTTGTAGGGGTGTGTCCTCCTGAGCTCCCATGTTTATTTTTGTTTGAATTGTGAGCTCGGCAGATGTTGCTTTTGTCACAGCTATATTTCCCGCCATAAAACTGCAACATGATTGGCTGACATGTTATGGGTCGGTCCTAAACAGTTGAAGCAGGAGCAGTACAACATGGATTCTTGAACACAAATACTGCAAAATTTCAGCTTTTTTTTTCTTTTGATTTTATATACTCTAATAATCCCAGAGGGAAATTACATCTCTGCATTTAACCCATCCCCTTGGGGAGCAGTGGGCTGCCATTGTGCAGCGCCCGGGGTGCAGTGTGGGATTAAGGGTTTGCTCAGAGAGCCAGAGTGGCAGTCTGTGGGAGTGGGGGATCGAAAAACTGCATCAGTGCAGGAATACGGTACAAAACCAAAGTTGAATGTTTATTACTTCGTTCAAGTTTAAGATGATTCTTTGTTGATTCAAATGATTGCATGACATCCTCAGCAGCCACCGAGTGCTGCAGAAGCCTGTTCATCATTATTTTAAATTAGTCAACCGCTGATATAGACAATATTCTAAAATACTCTAAAAGGCACAATGCTAAATAAAGCAAGGAAGACCTGTACTGGACGTTACAAAACACTACGTACCTACCATGTGATGGGAAAAAATATATGGAAATAGATGAAGTCTAAGACTGTTTCTAAAATATCCACATTCATAGAGCTTGCCTGGTCAGTGCGAGTGGAGTCCTGGCTCCTAAGCTTCATGCGACATGGAGTTGTTGGAGTTGGAGCGGGTGAGGCTGACCCAAAAACATCCCCATCAGTAGCTGCTGGCGCATGCCCCGCTGTGGAACCAGAGGGTCCTGCTGAGTTTGGTGGGGTCTCTGTGTCACCTGCCGCACCTTCTATCTGATGGAAGTTCCATAAGCCGACCTTCCGCATACAGTAGGAGCAGGAGAGTGTTGGTAGGCTCATGGAATGTAGAGATGGGCTAAACGGAGCAAAGAGTGTATTAGTAACCGTTTCCATGGGATACACAAACACATCAGGGTAGAAGAAAATTCCTCCTACTTTGCTCCCCATCCACAGAGAGAGACAATGCACGCAGACACCTGCACAGCTAAAGGTTCAGAGCATGGAGTCCCTCCCTTTCTTTTCTGTTCCTCCTCCATCAACTGCAGCACAATGCTGATAACATCCTCAGTGAGAGACTACCGGAATAAAATAAAATAAAATAAAATTCACCAGATAACAATTATGTCGGAATAATCGAAAATAGATAATGATATTTAGCTTCAATTCACATAAGTTTACCATGGACTTCAGTAGCTCTGGACTTATGGCTGGCAGCTGCTGTGCCAGGATGCATGTGCTCTGAAAGCGCTCCAGAAGGGCAGTAAGAAGCGCTGATGGTTCAGAAGATGAAACCAACCAGAACCGCTCTAGGAAATCAAATATATATTGTGATTAAAAGAAGACTGCAGCTTTGTTATATCAGCTGTAGCTCAACGGCTGTTCCTACCTGGACAAGGAAAGTCAGGCCAAGGGCAATACTTTTCATGCTGCGTCTGAAGCTGCGTCGATATTTCTGCAACTCGAGTTTTATCTATTACAAAAATCAAAAAGAGAAAACTTGACTTTGCTTTAATATAAACCTCATCCTGGCCACACTAAAAAGCTCAAGCTCGGGAAAAAGTCGTTTGCTTGAAGTTCTGCTTACATTTTTCGAAGTCTAAAGATGGTTGTAAGGATGCACAAAGGAAAGCCTGGCAGCTGGAGCACTTTAGCATGTCATTACCAACGTTGACCCAACCATATCTGGCACACATCAGAGGTGACAGTATGTGTGGCTTGGCTGCCCATTTCATACAGTACAATGCTAAGGAGAATTACACTCTATGGATTACAGTATTTTAAATAAAAAAAAACAGAAATCCTGCTATTGTTAGGATGAATTAAACAGTAAAAAACATCTATTAGCTGAGAGCTACCTAAAAGAACATGCAATAAGAAAAGGATATTGAATATGACTCCACTCTGGAGAAAAAAGCTTCATGGTTTGTAGTCTCACAGGGTGCTAGGGCGTTGCTTTTTACTTCCAGATTGTTTGTATCTCCTTGTTTGCTGAAAGTACAGAAATACACATTGATTTCAGACATAATCAGCAAAAAAATATGTTTTCCTTCAAAGGAACAGAGCAAATATCCCATTAATATCTCATAGGAGAAGTGTTTACAAATAACTCAGAATGCATTCAAATTAATTACAATGGTAAAATGTTTACCAATATAGACAAGTTAGACATCGTTGGAAAGCTTAGATTCTCCACAATTCAACCACCTAGTTCATTTTATGGACATAGTGAGCACCAAAGCACAATTAACAGAGATATAGCATCATGTTCAAATAATGTATCACACATGTAAGTTGGGCTTACAGTTCCTCAGTTATTTACTTTTCCATTTGGGGATGAAAAATAGGCGACTTTCCCAGAAATTAGGTGGATATTAAGAGGGTTCCTGTGATGGTTTTCTTTTTTTAAATGTGATATTTTCTCTAGCTTAAACACCCACGTTTTTTTAAAGACATTTTTAATTCAATTTTGGTATATAACAAAACAAGTATAAAGAAACAAATGAAACTTTAAACAAGGCAGCTAACACATGGGTGAATGGAACTGATGGGAATGATGAAAGTGGGGACAGACAGAAGAATAAAGAAAAGTATGGATAAATGGACAGAAAGATGGATAGTAGGAGGGAAAAGACAGATAAATGGAGGAAGTGAATACAAACAGACAAGGCTGAAAGAGATCAATCAAACTATGGATCAAAAAACAGCAGGATGATATAAATGAGTGGAAAGAGGGATGGATGGATAACAGGACGACCAAAAAGCACATTAACAGATGAACTAGTAAATGGATGGATATTCAAATAAAGAGAAACAATTCTGCAACATTTTAACATAAAAGTTTAATTTTGACCAAGACCCTCTTAAAAGGTATTAATTTTTAAATTATTTTCCTTGTTAAATGAAGGATTTTTGAAATTGTTCAGCAGAAATGTTTAACAGCTAGAGGGCATGGCTGTATGCTCATGCTCATCTCAACCAAAGCAAAGCAAAAGAGGAGCAGCGGCTACCGTGAGCTGCTCGGCTAGCGTTTAACCCTTAAAAGAAGAACGCGTGTTTGGTCGCATTGTTCACCTATTGCAGTCGGAGTCCACTGCAGAAACCCCCTCATTGAGAATTTCACGGACTTTTTCTGGAGAAGTCAGGCTGGACTTATTTTGGTTAGAAATACCAATTCTCTCTCCACGGATCCCTTCGTCCGTCGCCATGGTCCGCTCTAAATAGTCTCCTCCGGAAACTAGGAACTAAGAAAATTGGTTCCTACTGTTCAACAACCAAACCCATCAAACATATGGTAGTAGGTGAAATACATTTAAGCCACACTCTTATTTACCTTTTACAGTTTTCATTAAACTTTCATAAATACCTGTATTGTCAGGTTTTCTCAAGCAAAACATTTCATAGAGAAAAGGCATATTTACAGCTTTAGATAATAAATTCACATTGACCACACCAAATCAAAACACTGCATGTTTGCACCGTATATATTTGATGCCCTGAACTTCCATATCAATGCGTTTTTTTTTTTGCACAATGTCTTTTTTTTCTCCCACACTGTTTACATTTGATCACTGCATCACTTTAAGGAATGGAAATATCATGAAAGCTGTACAAAACCAAATTTTGATTTGTATACACTGTGTATACAAAATGACAATATAATTGTTGTTTAAGCCTAAATCCCTAGATTAAGTAATTAAAAACACAATTTCCTTGTAAAAGAGCAGAAAAAATAAATAAATAGATAAACTAAAAATAAATAAAGCATTCTTTATTAGAGAAAACTATGCATAATCAGTTCAATTGTGGAAATTTTTTAGCACTTAGATCAGTCAGTAGACCTTCATCTATGTTAAACAGTATCTACAAAGTTCTTAAGATGTTGACATGTAGAAAATTGCTTAAAAGCTCAACAACATGATAAAGGAGGTAAGCTCTGTTCTAGGAACTCATCGAAATCCTCTTGAGATGATTTCACATTGAATAATTTTTCATAAAGCAAAGAAAATTATGAATAACAGTGATCATCCTCTTCAAAAAAAAATTGTTAAGCAACAAGTGAGTGTCTTCAGTTTTATACAAACTGTTTGATTTACTTCAACATTTAATATACATTTGGGATTAATAAAATATTTCTGGGTAGAATTTTTAATTGAATAACTGAGGTGAACAAAAGATGAACAAAAGTAAATCTACTAATATATGTTATACATTATTCTACAATGAAATAACATAGTTATTATATAATATAGTATAAAATAATTTGTTTTACAAGATGTATCATAAATAAAAAGTTAAATCCTTTTAACACGACTTACTAAAAAGCCACTTTAAAACATATACCGGTAGCAGTTCTTAACAAATCTTATTCAGATTTTTTTTAAGACAAAACTTAGCAGAGGTGACAAATATCCCTAAAAACTATAGAGTAGCGAATTATTCATTTTGCAGACGTACCTTACAATACGGAAGAGGATAAGGGCCACCGAAAAAAAAGTGAACTGAATTTTAAATATTATTTCAGTTTAATATGGGAAACTAAGTCAGAATTCTGACTTTAATCTCAGAATTCTGACTTTTTTCTCAGAATACTGACTTTAATCTCAGAATTCTTACTTTTTCCTCAGAATTCTCACTTTAATCTCAGAATTCTGACTTTAATCTCAGAATTTTGGATCTTAATGTAGGCGGGCACCATGAAGGAAGAGATGTGGGAGCACTCAGTTTCTGTGACAAAGATGTGAGTTGTTTGGGAGGGCCAGTAACACGTTGGAGGAATTAGGTGACTTTTTACGTGCCCTAGGGGTCCCTGGTTATAATATTTCATTAATGGAAGAAGGTGATTAAAACAAGATAACTAACAGACATGGCTATGGCTTGAAGCTAACATGTTTGTTAGCTGTCATAATTCTGAGAAAAAAGTAAGAATTCTGAGAAAAGAAGTCAGAATTCTGAGATTAGAATTCGTATTTTTTCCCATATTAAACTGAAATAAAATTTAAAAATCAGTTAACCTTATTTAATTTTTTATTCAGTGGCCCTAATCCTCTTCCGAACTACTAGGTTACCTCTGCAAAATGGAAAATGTGCAGGTTAGACCATAGATATCCATAATAAAGGCTAGATATCTTATAGCGGAGTCTCAAACGTCATCACCGGCGGCCATCTTACCTCAGGCAGGCTTTCTGTTGTGCTCTGTGGTACCTAATGTAAGGTGAGTGATCAGCACGAACACAAATACTCTTATCTCACTGAATTCTTGACGGATTTACAAACAGTTTGGTTTCTTACAAACATTATGAACGTGGCTATAATTCTAGATGCTTGAACATGTCGAAACTGCATATTTTCTTGTCGAAAAAGGACTTAATCATGCAGCATAGTTGTGCATCACGGCTACTTGCGCAAGTTATCAAGGCTGAGATTATTAGTCAATTATATAGGTTTTACTGACACCAATAACGATTGTATGACAATTAATCTTTGGTGTAAATTACAATATTTGTGGATGTGGTTGTAGTTATTAGTTGGCTAATAACAATAATCTGAGTGTTGTTGTATTTTCATTATTAGCCTAACGTTAGCTGGCTAATAACAAGAAGCTGCAAAGTGAGACCTAACGTTAGTAAGTTAGCAGCTAACGTTACAGTTTAGCTAGCTGCTAACGTTAACAAGCAACTTTACATCAGTGGAAGAGGCAGAATTTAACATGATTTCCAATCGATTTGGTCTGTCAACACATCTTACATTATGTTACAGGAATTTGCTGGGTTTATTAAAAGGAAGATGCCAGACTTTTGCTATGACATAATAGTATTACAAGATTGTTGTTGACTCAAAGCTTTTATAAGTTTGTATTAGTTTCCTTTGGACAACTTAAAGATGGTGTTGTGCCAAACATTTTCAACTTTCCAGCTCATCTTCAAAGGGCATGTGTATCATTGAAATTTAATCACATATTGATATACCAATCTTATACACCGTGAATTGTTGTTGGTCACTTTTGTTTTTGTTTCTGCAGGTTATATAATGTGTAAGCAGGAGGAGAAGATCTTCCATCCCCGTTTGCTGACATTCCTGCACTAGTACATGACCACAGCTACCTTCCTGTCCGCTTTGATGGCCTTGTGGACCACGCTCTCTTGTACATTACACAGAAGCTCAATAAAACCTTCCTTTTCAAAGGGCATTAGCCAAGCTATGTTTTTTGGGTCATTTTTTAAATCTCTGTCTTCCATGTGTATACCATCACAGTAGTGTAGGTGGGGATTTCAACATGCTACATCTATATATACTTGTGAAGGGGACTATTGTACCAATTTTAATAGCAAATAAATGTCACTTTTATAATGGTTTAAAAATAGGAACTTTTGTGTAATTACCCCTGATATAATATATTAATCCGAATAGTCTACATGAAACTTCAAAGTGTTACCTTTAATTTGAAACCTGGATTATGCTTCTACACCAAGAGGTTGCCACACAATAAGCCTTTTCTGTCAGTATTCCATATTTTATTATAACAATAATATTCATATTATAAAAGTATGTATGTAAATATAAATAAATTAGGACTGTGAAATAATTAATCACACCCAAATAAAAGTGTTTATTTATATATATATATATATATATATATATATACACACACATATATATATATATATATATACACATATTTATATATATATAGATATCTATAGATATATCTATATATCATGTTGTCATTCACTACACTGAGTTTTAATATCATATATTGATTTAACATAAATACCTTGTGCATGTGTATATTTATTGCAACTGTATTTTCTATTCAATGTTCTTTTCATATGAAATTCCATGGTTATAATTATTCATAAGTGTGCAGTATCATAACTGCATGTCTGACTTTTGTTTAACAAACCAAACAGTTTGAGAATCGTTAGACAATTGAGGAAGTTATGGTTATTTCAGTACATGCGCCTTTAAAACACAATGTTACGAATGAGCGAGCTGCCTGTAGCAAGATGGCCGCCACGTGCGGACGTCGACCCCCATTGGCCAGCAGCGCGGACGAGACATCTAGCCTTTATTATGGATATCTATGGGTTAGACCTACTCAATTAGATCATTTTCGCCTTCATTCATAACCCCAAACGGCAGGTGGCGCTAAATACCACTTCAGGTTGATTCTCTACAGCCAGTCGCCGTGAATCAGCAGAAGTAGAAGGGTCTCATCACCGGTGGGGCGAAAAGAAAAATTGTCAGATGGCTACGAAATAGCCTGAAATGCGAAATGAGGCTTGTTCGATTTAGTAGTCGTTGCATTTTTTCCACGTGACACCTAAAGGGTCTGGGGCGCAGAGGGAGAAGACGGAGACGAAAGATGTCGGACGTCGGAAGCGCTGACAGTTTTAAGCAGCTGAATAAATTTGAGAAACTGACAGGCAGGCCGCCGCACAGAGGAACATTAGCAGGTCGGTCAACAACAACAAAAACATTCAAATCATCGACACTGTTTTATTCTCACTCACATTACCTCACCAGGATGTCCTGAAATAAGTGATAAGATCATGCTAACTCCTTACATTTAAATAGAGATCATTCATATGTGTGCTGTAGTAACTGCAGCAGGGCAATGTGTGTTTTTTATGTTCTTATTTTTTCATAATGGCTAACATCACCTTGGTAAATATAAAGTTTAAAGCTTCTGAGTTTCTCTTGCAGTTGCCTTGCAGCAGCATTTGTATGTTTGACAAACATAATGAAAAACTAGTCTAAACTGTACAATCTAAACCTGCTGCGGGACGTTTTTGATTTGTTGGATTGAAAATTTGACTTCAAACTGATTTTTTTAATAGTTGGCTCGACATTTATGACGTGAGAGAGTTTACTCTTCTTTATGCCAACATCTATTGTTATGGACAATTATTTTCCTCCTTACAAGACTTATTTTTTTCCTTTTTTCTTAATGGAAATGTTCCAATCACCCAACATAGGGTAATATATCAGATAAGGATTAACCTTAGTAAATTCAATGCATAGTAGTGAATCAATTATTTGATTTTAAGTAAAAAGGAAAAACTTGACTTAGATTCAACTTTATTTATCTTTTGAGGTTAATCCTTCAGGTAAAATTCTGGTTCCAGTAGCTTATATAGAGCATAAAGAGTTAAAGCAAGATTCCATTAAAGATAAAAATAGGACAGACTATAATATAAAAAGAGTTTATATAGTAAAAAAAAAAAAGCATAATAAAAGAAATGTCACTTGTATATAAAAATATCTGCACTGTAGACAGCTCATGGAAGACTACATAGTAGCTGACTTGGATTATGCACTTGCTGAAAGAAGTCAAAACTCCACAGTAGTTTGCATGTGTTATTGCACAGGGAGATAGAAGAATATTGCACATGAGAGGCAATAGGTAATGATTTGCATAAGATGTCCACAGAGAGGGGTGCTGACCCTTGTCCCTCTTCCTATCACCTCCTCCTATCCAGTTTGGGTATTTTATATTTCAGTGTTTCAACTAGTTCTTCATCTAATGATTATATAGCAAATCGATTAATCTGTCGATTATTTTTTCGATTAATAATCAGATAGCCAAAGGTTTCTTTTGCAAAATTAAACCAAGTGAAACAAAAATTGAGTTTTTTAATCTTAAATGGAAAATGTTCTTTTACAATTTTGATATAACTGTTGCTCTAAGTGGGTCGCTCTGTCAGCTAAAGGCATGTTTTACAATCTCTATGCTCCATTTAACAATTAATCGTTTACTTAATTAGTTAATGATTATTTCCCATAATGGATTAATTACGATTAATCTGATTTATTGTATGAGGTCTAGTGTCAACATTCTTCCCTCCCGTTATAGAGATAGATTCATATATTGGCTGTCTAATATTTTTGACTGGTATTTATGCATGTGTGTTTTTCTTATTTCTTGTATTGGCATCCGCCAATACGTGCATTCAAAAAGTCATGCCTCCGATGCTATTCTTAGACTTAGACTACGTTTATTGTCATTTTGACATTTCCATTACTTAAAATGCAGCAGTGATCAAATGTAAACAATTTGGGAGAAAAAGACATGGTGCAAAAACACATTAATATGGAAGTTCAGAGCATTAATTATATGGTATATTATATGCAGTGTTTTGGTTTGCTGTGGTTTCAGTGTGATGCGAAGTCTGTCACATGATTTAGAGTTTCCTCAACAGTTCAGCTTCTCATTTTTAATGTTTGTCTTAATGTATTAAGAGGGTTCTTGTTGTTTAAATTGAAACTTAAGTAACATCTGTTATGATTGTGTCTCTTATTTCCTGCAAAAGGAGGAAAAAAATCATTATCAGCTTAAAAAATAAAATAAAAATCAGCCTAAAAAATTGTCAGCACATACCAGGGATCGGTTGGACTGATGTCAGAATAATCAGTCGAGCTTTAGTTTTTAATGCATTTCCATTTACTTTTCATACAGCAGATTTAATCGCATGCTATCACTAAACTGCTCTAAAGCTCCATCATGCTTTTAATAATCTTTATGACTAGCAGATGCAGATATTCATAATGCAGTGAGCTGTTTTCCATACTCGCCACTGAACTTTGCATCCAATTGTCCCGATTTCAATAGTTTATACCTAAAGTCCAATTAGATATTATTAATAAATGCAAAAGTGAGGCTGTAGTATGTCTCTCTTGTGACAAATTGACTCCTCTAATTCCAGGTCCTCCAACTCCTCCTGCTCGCAGTGGGCATCGCTGTGTGGCTGACAACACTAACCTGTATGTGTTCGGGGGTTACAACCCCGACTATGATGAGTCAGGAGGCTCAGAAAATGAAGACTATCCTCTATTCAGGGAGCTTTGGCGGTACCATTTTGCTACTGGCTGCTGGCAGCAAATTCGAACGGAGGGGTACATGCCGACTGAGTTGGCATCTATGTCAGGTGAAACATCTGTATATGTTTCCCGCTTTTTAGATTTCTATACCTTTTATTTACAGTAAGTGATGATTTTTCGTGTGTTGTGCTGTTTCCCTCCAGCTGTTTTGCACGGTAACAACCTTCTGGTGTTCGGAGGCACAGGGATCCCCTTTGGGGAAAATAATGGCAATGACGTTCACGTCTGTAATGTGAAGTACAAGCGATGGTCACTGCTCAACTGTCGAGGGAAGAAGCCAAACCGAATATACGGACAGGTAGCTGAAGAATTCAATTCCTTTTTTTTTTACTTTGCAAGTTAAGACATTTTTTTTAAATCTCTCTCAGTATTTCCTGCTTTGCCTCAACTTTCAGCCTCTGTAGCAGGATTCTCATTCAGATTACCCCTTTTCAGGCAATGGTCATTATAAATGGGTTCCTATATGTTTTTGGTGGAACGACGGGCTACATCTACAGCACAGACCTGCACAGACTGGACCTGACCACCAGGGAATGGATCCACCTCAAACCCAACAACCCGCCTGACGACCTGCCTGAAGAAAGGTCCAGTGTTGCAAATAACAAAAGGATTACTGTAGTTAATTTGTTGAGGATATATTTGTATATTATTTTTTCTGCCTCAAATCTGTTTGAGTTGACTTCCTATCAATGTGTGTCACAGATACAGACATGAAATAGCACACGATGGACAGAGGATCTATATTCTGGGAGGTGGAACTTCCTGGACATCATATCCTCTGGACAGGGTACTGCTCTGCTACGTCATTAAAGTCAATATCAAAATATCACATTTTGGTTAATGTTTTGTGTTTCCATTTTATAGATGCATGCTTACAATCTGGAGACAAACTCTTGGGAGGAAATCACAACGAAACCTCATGAGAAAATAGGTCTGTATGATGTCCATAATTCATCCTGCTTTTTTCTAATTAGTGCTTTGGAAAGTAAACTATATTTTTCCAAAATGGCTGCTTCAAATGATTAATGCTCCATTCTGTGGGTTAAAAAGTGACAAATCATCAAAAAAAAAAAATGCAACAGGGAGTTAATACTTACAAGACACTCAATAGAACATCTTAATAAATGTAGAACCGTCCCTCTTTTGACAGGATACCCCGCTCCTCGACGATGCCATAGCTGTGTACAAATACGTAATGGTGAGACTGATCATAACTAAGAAATATCTGCCTGCTTTTTATTAGCTTCCAGACTAATCTATCACTGTGTGAATTTTTCCCCCGCTGCTCTAGATGTGTTTATCTGCGGAGGCTACAATGGGGAGCTGATACTAGCTGATCTGTGGAAGCTAAACCTGCAAACTTTCCAGTGGAGCAAACTACCAGCAGAGATGCCTGAGCCAGCATACTTTCACTGTGCTGCTGTCACTCCAGTTAGTATCCTCTCTGTTTTTAGTTGCTCATGTAACACATGCATCCTTTACTCTCGTATGTTGGAGCGCTCAAAAAAAAAACTTGATGGGTTTCCTAATATGAGGGCAATTTAGATAAATATCGAATAATAGTTCATAATGACAGAATAATATTTGGATAAAATAAATAGTTTCAGTCTAAAGGTGTCACACATTCTTATGGGTAGGAATGTTCTCTTAATATTTAACTTTTAATAATTTATCTAAACCTTTCTGAGGTAGACTGAGGGAACTTTGAGCAAAAACCAGGTAGACACCTGATCATTTATTGTGGGTTTTCTCCCATTGACTCAGACCTCAGTCACACATTAGTGCTCCAACATACTTAGATTAATTGGATAAATGCACTTAGGAAATTACAGAGAAACAATACACTTCAATTCACAACGTCCTGGCAAAAACCAAAGGAGACATAATTCATTAAATAGTTTCATAATATAAAGCCCACTTGAACGAGGAGGCAATAAATTGATCAAATAGATAGAAAAATATCTATAATTATCAAAAATGTTATCTTTCCTTTCTAGGTAATACAATATCATCTAGAACTAACTGATTAGAAGTGGTTATACGTTTTTTTTTACATACATTTGTGTGATTGTTGTGCAGCTGAACCAGCCAAAGTTAGGATTTATGCGATGCATTGTGATCTTCAGTTCATGTTTTTAATTGAGCCTTTGATAGAACTTATGCATTTTTGACCAAAGAATCTTCCCCTAGAAGCTGTTAGCTGGTGAATGAGGTGAAGCTCCGGTTTATGTCGATCCATAAAGTACAGCTTTTGTCGTTCTTTTCAGGCTGGCTGCATGTACATTCACGGGGGTGTGGTGAACATCCACGAGAACAAGAGAACGGGCTCTCTGTTCAAGATCTGGCTGACTGTGCCCAGCCTGCTGGAGCTGTGCTGGGAGAAGCTTCTCAAGGCCTTCCCCCATCTGACTTCTCTTCCCACCTTTCACCTGTATAACCTGGGCCTGACGGAGGAGCTCGTAGAACGCATGAAATAGGCAGAAACGAGAAAAAAAAACTCCCAGCAGGACACTGGATGATGCCTGATGTAGCCCTGCCTTAAAACCAAAAACATTGGGATGCCTTTTTTATGTCCACTTCTTTTCTTCTTTTTTTTTTTTTCTAGATATGGCATTGAGCGTAAATATTTTTGGGATATATTTTATGAATTTTACTTGAATCCCTGCGCCATCACTGCATCGTTCTAGCGTTTGGATTCTGGGCGTCATCTTTCAAACTGACATATTGCAAAAAAGAAAAATACCACGTGAAAAAAGAATTTTACTCTAATTTCTCCAAAATTGCTACAGATATTTTATAAACGCAGAGCAAGAATATTAATGGATGTATATTTATTTCAAGGACTTTGCTGGTGTCTTTCCCTTCATCATGAACTGATGTTGCCATTTGCACATTTGTCCCATGGTGTTATTTGTCTTATTTAATTGACTCTTCACACATCAGCAGCCGTTTATTTTAGTCTAAAGATGAAATGCATTGGTTTGGCTATTTAGCAAAGTTCCATTGATACCATCTTGTTTTTGTCCTCTCACCAGAGGGAACGTTCTTTGCTGAGAGTTGTCAAATAGAGTAACAGTCGTGCATTTTGGCCTCCAAGTTTGCAAAAGATGGCCAAATAAGGAAACCTTTTCTCCTGCCTTGGAAATGTCTTAGATTTATGGTTAATTGCCTAAAACCTGTGGAGACAATGGGTATTCTGCATCGCCAAGACCATTTACAACTTGATTTGTCCATGTCTTTTTATTTTTATAGCCTAATCATCATGAAACAAAGTTAAGGTTAATTCCAAAAAGCATCACTTTCTAGATTTAATTGTAAAAATCACTACATGTCACTGTGAATTGGGTGCTCTATGCTTTTAGTTCAATGAATGATACTTTTACTTCCTGTTAAGTATAATGGCTTTGCACTGGGATCTGCTTCAGTAGCACATTTGTTTATCCTGCAGTGCCTTCTCCAAAGACATATTCCATAGATGTAAGATTTCTGCATGAGCCCCTTTTAAATATTCCAGTTCATGCAATGTTTCATTTTAAAAACGTGTCCCTTTCCACTAACTAAATCCGCTCCAACATGCTGTACTAAAAGAATTGAGACATTTTTTTTTTAAAGGTTTATTCAAATGATGCCAAATATCTTTTGTCATCTTTAATTTTTGTTTGACCCGTGCCAGTGCATGAATTCTGCACTTATTTTAATTTCTACCCTGTGTTCCCAGATTCTTTAATGCATGGTGCATGTACCTGCTTTTTAAATTATCTTTACTTGTAAAGATGAAATTGAAGGTTCACTAATATGTTGTACAGTCAAATTTTATGAACATTGTCAGTTGTGAATAAAAGTATTGTCTAAATAGTTTGGTTCTCGATGTCAATGGCTTGTTTAGCATGATTAACAGTAACCTTACAATCTATGTTCTCCCCTGGTTTAAAAGGTATAGTGGAGGATTTTTGAAAAAACCTAGCCTCTCCACTTAAAAGATGCACATGCACAACCTTGTACCAGCTCCTAAGAGGGAACGCCTATTAAACGTGCGTGAGAGCATCCACAAGCCCATTTCTCCTCGTGCATGATGTTTAAAGTTGCTGTTTGCATTGTTCATACAAACTTACTTTCCAAAAGAAGATGTGCAACTTTTCCACTATGTCAGACTCACCACCGGATAGTTAATATGGGGACGAGCACATAGGGCAGCCTTACGTAACCATATCACCAGAATGATTGACAATTAGGATGACTTATTTTGATGATCCACCCAGAAAAAGAAAATCCTCCACTATAGCTTTAAGATATATGGAAACATTCTAAAATTCAGCAGTTTATCACTGTAGCATAACAGACTTGTTTTCATCTTCGTCTCTATGCGACTTCAGATCTGAGTACTTTTTCCTGCGATCATTTAACCCATGAATGTCTGTACAGTTCTGCCTTACATTTAAAATATACTGCCAATCATTAAATAACAAAACATTTAACACAAAAATAGAAGTACCTCAATCCTTACACCTTCAAAATTTGAGATAACCAAAATACTTTACATTGCAGAAAGCCAAATAATTTCACTAAAAGCATGCAAGTAAAAAAATATAGAATTCCCAGACCGATTTATTCAGAAATTTATTATTTTATCAGCTTTTCAAAAATGTACATTCATATTCAACATTCAAAAAAAACACAAATGCAAAAACAAAAGAAATAGAACTTTTTTCAGCAGATTTAATCATAGAGCATCATAGTAGAAGCTTAAAGGACATTTCCAAAACTTGGATCATTTGTCCATCTTTTGTTCCTCTGAAACTAAACCAGCTGGACTCTGGTGACTTTTGCTATAAAACTTGAACAGATGCATCATTTTCTTTCCAAAGAGATTAACAGGAGCGTGGAGAAGGAGCGAAGAAATAAACCGCTAGAACGATGAAGTAAACCACTACTAGGGCTGTACCTGCAAAAAAATAAAATAAAATTGAAGAGGAATATAAATGAAAGTTGTCTGCTCGTTAAAATATGCATTTTAGTTCGATATTCTACATGTGTATCTGTTGAGTCTTGCAAACTAGAAGCATCAGTTTGTAAAACAAGGAACCTACCC
Source organism: Cyprinodon tularosa (assembly GCF_016077235.1). Taxonomy (NCBI): domain Eukaryota; kingdom Metazoa; phylum Chordata; class Actinopteri; order Cyprinodontiformes; family Cyprinodontidae; genus Cyprinodon; species Cyprinodon tularosa. The sequence goes on along the minus strand of NW_024038972.1, from coordinate 804,207 downwards.
TGAAAGTAGTCACATTTTCCATCCATGAAGATGTAGTTTACCAGAACAACGCTAAAGATGCTGGCCCAAAGATGAATATCACTGAATACAAGCACAAATCCCACATCCTGGGTGCAAAGAAAATAAATTCTGAATGAATATTAAACCAATCTCAGGCTAGGCAGTTTGTCACAGACATTGCATGCCTGTATTAAACCCAGCAGAAAAAAAGGCTTAGTTTATGATTTAACAGTAAGCCAATCCTGGTAGCACAAAATGGACATGAAGTCTTGTAAAAAAATCAATAAATAAAAATTAAACAACAAACACTAACCTGTAAAATCTAACTTTTATACAGTTTACTTATAGAGTCAAATGTGGCTTTTATTTGTCAATCACATTTTCAGTGAGAGATTAGCCTACTGCAATAAAAAGTGAATATATTCTTTTCATTTTTTACAAAACGGTGACGAATGTTGAAAGCTCAAAATGAACAAAAGTTAAAGCTTACTTACATAGAATGCATTAAACAGGACAAGAAGCGGAATCTGAATCATGCAAACCTGCACAGCAATGCAACTGCCTACTTCGAGGCTGCAAAGAAGAACATTTGCACATTTTATAAACGGATTACTCATATTCAAATTTCTAAAATGTATAGATATTATATAAAGACAACAGCTATAACAATCTAACCTTAAGCTGATGTTGTTCTGGAGTGCAAACTGGATGCCATTGACAATCTCTGGAAGCTCTGGTACCATTGCCAAGACGGTGACGCCAATGAAGTACTGCAGGGAAACAAAGTGCAGCTCAGTTCAACTAGAGAAGCTCTAGTTGAATCATTTGAACCAGATTATTGCCTAGTTTACAGCTTCAGACATGGTGTGTCTTAACTACCTGGGAGATGGAGGAATGACTCAGTATGGGCTCTATGTTGACAGTGCAAAGGTCTGCACAGCTAGCCATGAGAACTGTGGCAACAATCAGCACAGCGAGAGCCCTCCATCTGGACCAGTGCACAACATGATGACCTGATGCCAACAGAGGTCGTATCAACTCACAAAAACTCATAACATGTGTATTTCTTTGAAATAATTGTCTACCATCCTTAAACATTTTAAATAGCCCTCAAATATTGATAGTCAACAAAGCAGTCATTTAGCAGGAAACAGGGTTTTTCCTGTTTTCAACATAAATATCTTGGAAATCAGAAATGGTTTGAAAACAATTCAGATATGATTTCTTAATCTAAAGTAGTTAATGCGTTAAATCCTAAAGCCCACAATAGAAACTCCAACAAGGCTCCATGAAATGTTTTGGTTACATTCTATTAATGAAAGTAAATCTACATGCAGATGATGCATTTCAATTCCTACTTTTTAGCATAAAAAAAAAACGTGAGGAACACAAAAATGTAAAATTCAAAACAATAATAAAATATTTCTAGTAAAACATTCGTGGCAGCACTTTTACTTAAAATGAATTTGACCAGTTTCGAGTAGAAGATTGATAACTTCATTACAGCTCTCTACTCACTCTTGGTTCACAGTTTCAGCATGCATGACTACCTTCACAAACTGTTAAGATAGTCACATGCAGATTGTAGTTACTCCGACAGGTAACATGCAAAAAGATTTGAATTTTTCATGCAAAGAACCACATGCACCCCACACACCTTTCAGATTGTGGCTAGGTGCAATAACGCAGGCATTAATACACATGTTGGTAGGAACCAGACGGGCTGCTGTGACCTCACCAGTGGGATTGTTGGTGATGGTACTTTGCCGTGCATACTGACCGTGCGGTTGGCCCCCATGACCATCACTGACATGGATATCATAAATGTGGGCATGGGTTTTTAATGTGAAAATGAGCCCGATCAGATACGATGCAGGCAGCAGGACAGAAATGGTGTATACCAGAGGCCTAGAAAACAATAATTCCTTCATGAATCCATACACAAGTGGAAAAAATAAAGGAAATGTGTATGTAATCCTGTTTGTAGCATCTGGACTTACTCAATATGGGACAGAATCAAATGTGGGTCAGCTGTGCTCTGTTGCGAACAATAACAATGTTAGATCATTAGATACATTTATATACCAATTCAAACTTTGTGAAGTCAAATAAAAGTATTACTATAAAATATTTGACTTGTGCTGAAAAAAAAAAAAAAAAAAAAAAAAAAGCTGCCTACCGTGTCATAGTGGCAGTCATTGCAGATGAATGGTACAGTAGCATTGCCCGGGGTACTGGAGCAGCTTTCACACACCAGATTACCAAAGGTCTTTGAGAAGAGGGTGGGTGCAAACACACCTACAGAAAATAAAGCATATAAACATTGTTAGGATGGATATAGACTGGGAAGTGTGTTTTGGAATAACTCATTAAGACACAATCCTTACCTCCAATGGATATAAAGAGCAAAGCCGAACTCACTCCAGCTGAGCGACTGTTAAATTTCTGTTCACTGTGTTTGATGCCCCCAATAGTCATACAGATACCCTGCAAAAATTAAAGTTATGACACTTCAATACAATGTAAAGTAATCCCTGTAATGCTTTTGCATAACAGTGGACATGTGCTGTCCTCTAAATATAACACAGCCATTAAATTAAAGTCAACTGAGGATATGATAAAAAGATATCTGCTCTGCATAAAGATGGCTTAGGTTGTGCAAACTGAGGAAGTCCATACAGATAAGTAAAATCAAAATAAAGCCCATACAGCAGTTTAACAGCACAGCTTCCACTCACAACAGGCCTTTTTGACCAAAGAAGCCGAGTTGACATGGTGAGCTTGTCAAGGCTCTGACAAAATGCCGCACACTGTATTAAGTTAGTCTGCAAAGCTGTCCTACCAGGAGAAAGCCTATCCTAAGGATTATATAATTGAAAAAAAAAATTTAGTTGTTAAATGTACTATATAAATAAAGTTTGTTTGATATACAAGAAGGTTTAACAATTAGGTTTAAACCTTTTTTCCATAAACAGTATGCTGAAAAACAAGCCAATTAAGATTAAGTAACCAAATCCTGTGGTTTAGCAAGAACATTTTTACTTGGCGACTGCAACATTTCCTCTCCAACAGCCATCATTTGTAAAATACTTTAGATCCTCAAATTTCTCTCAATGACACTTACTGGTATGAACAGAATGCAGCCAATGAGAGTCCCAGCCAGTGCCGATTTGACAATCTCCTCATAACATTTAGTGGCGGCGCGGTGCCCTCGAAGCAGCGCTGTGATGTAGAAGGTCATCTCTGTGATGGAACCAAATGTTGCATTGACCACTGCTCCCACTGCGAAGTTACTCTGTGCAGAAATGCTGAACATACAAAATCACACTGAAACTATTAAAAATGCAGAATGCAACTCTTTTGCAAAATACATTCATACAGTTTGAACTTTAACAGGCCTTTAAGTTTTTTAGTAAGTTATCTTAAAATCAAAAAGCATCTAAGCCCATAATGGAAAGATATATGCCGTGTTAAAAAGATAGACCTAAAAAAATTAAAATAATTTAAATAATATTTTTGAAAGAAAGCGGTTAAAAATCTAAATCAGTTTTTTTGCCTCATTTCTTTGAAAAGAAACAAAATGATATTTTACCTTGCTATTCCCATGCCAATATAGTAGGACAGGGGAATGATGGAAGTGATGGCTATTGTAAACATCGTCTCTGCACTGAAGTATTTATGCTCTCGGTCAGTGTAGCCAATAATTAAACTCATAAATACCAGAGGTAACAGGTCTGCAGGAGGAAATTAAGGAGGAAAAAAACAGGTGAATCCAAAAACGTGTAGGTTTTTACATGTTCTGAAATGCTGTTTAATTATAAATGGTTCACACATCCATGATGTGTTAAAAAGGATACTGAGAGCAAAAATGTTTATCCCCTGGACAGTGTATTTGTAGTAATACACATTAAAGGCCTGGTAACAGTATAAGACGACTCTGGTCTCGCACACATTTGTCTGCAGGATACGAAAAAAAAAAAAAACATTAAATGGTTAAGAAAATGACAAACATGACAAAGTTTTGCGCTTCAGTTTGTATGGAGTCAGCTTGCACTCTTGCTATGAAAAGTGATAAGATTAAAATGTACATAGCAAAAGGAATTCAAGTTATTCAAAATTATCAATTTAATTCTAACAAAAAATAAAATAAAAGATTCCTCCAGGCATCATTTCAACTGGCTTATGGTTTGCTTAAAGAAAGTGTTGACAAGGACAAAGCCTTGGGGAAAATAGCTACAGATGCTGTAATTATGTCTCTTTACCCAAACTGATTCACAGAAAAAAGATATTGTGACTTAACAGTTTGAATCCACATAAACATCCATCAGGAAAAAGGTCCTTAATGATGCAGAAAGTGGAACATCTAAAAACCATTTATATGTTGAATTTTTTCACTTTCTAGGCAGATTTACATTAATCCAATAACTCTAATATGTACAAAAAGATAAGAAACTTTGCCAATACCTCCCTTGCTAATAGAACTAGCTGTAATTTGATGAAGAACAGTGATAGGCAATTTGTTCAGGGATCAAACATAACTTAATCCTATGTAGTGACCTACTCACACTTTTGCACAGAAGTGATGCTTTTTTGATTTTCTAACTTTATTATTGACCCTTATTCGCAAATACAAAATAATGACAAACAATATAAAAGAAAGGTTTTGTTTTTTAAAACAAAATCCATCCGTCTCAAAACCTATGACTAAATACAAGGTACATAATTAGTTAAAAGTTAACTGTTTTGGTGTAATTTATGTTCAATATCAATTTAATGAGTTTAGGAAACCTTATCAAGAGCATGGATCTCAATGTCCTCCGGTGCCATGAGGAGAACTGTGGTCAGGATGCGGCTGTTCATTTTTGCAACAGGGATGGAAAAGACTGGAAGCCAGGACAGAATGCATGCCAGGGAATGGACCACTGCCAGAAGCGGGTAACCCAGCAACAACCAGAGAAAAGTGCTGAGGCGACACTGCAGAAATGCATCAGAGATTGATTTAGTCAGAAAATCTTGGGAAATTATTCAATCAGTTTGGAAACTCTTACCCAGTGCGTTGAGGTTTTCCGTGGAGAAAGAGGTGGAACAGGAATCTCAACAGGGAGGGGGGAGGACACCAGGAGTGGAGCACAGTCCTTGGCTCCAGCTAGATCCTTATCATCTTGCTCTTGTGGAATAATCTCACAGTTTGTTGGCTTCACCGCAGATATATTGACTAAATTACAAGCCTAAAATTTTAAGGGATCAGTCATATAATGAATAGCTCATTATAAAGTGTATTGAGATTTAAAAATATTTTTTTTTTAAATAAAGTTACCCTCTGTATGGATTTTCCAAATGGCCAAATTATATACCAGGCCAACTTTAAACAGACTTTACCTGAAAGAAACAAAACAAATCACTCAACATGCAGAAAACAAAGTGTCTTAATGATGCTGCTTGTTCTAGAATACAAACCGTAAGGGGCCCCGAGGATTGTGAGAAACATCACAGGACAAATGAGCAGATAGATTAATGAGGTCCACCAGCCAAATAAAAACACATAAACTATATTCCCAAAGGTCACAACTGGAGCTGGAGGAATGAAAGCAGAGAAATTTCAGGAAAGTGGTTAATGTCATGTTAAAGATTCGACCACAGGGTTGTAAAATATATTGCAAATTAAACCATTGTAGCATCCCCACCGTTTACATTGTGCATTTTTTCAGAAATGCCAAGACAGCAATAAATGCAAAGGAATCATTAAAATAACCAGTGTCCAGGCTCTCCTTTAAACCCAATTAGTTGACATTTAGTGTAGTATAGTTTTAGAGGGTAAAGAGATGATATGGGGTCAAGGTTTTTAAACATTAGCTAAACTATCATATTGCCAAAACAGTAGAACTCAGCCAGAAGCAACTTTTACAGTAATCCATCTTGTTAATGTGGTTATAATGAACAAAGTCTCTTAATAGTCTCTCCTGAAGCTGATGACTCTGCATCTAGGACCTAGAACCTTTGAACCTGATTCACAAAGGCCCCTTTTAAAATACAGGTGCTGGTCATAAAATTAGAATATCATGAAAAAGTAGATTGATTTCAGTAATTCCATTTAAAAAGTGAAACTTGTATATTATATTCATACATTACATACAAACTCATATATTTCAGATGTTTATTTTGTTTAATTTTGATGATTACAAATGACAACAAATGAAAATCTCAAATTCATCATATCAGAAAATTAGAATATTGTGAAAAGGTTCAAAATTGATGGCCCCTGGTGCCACACTCTAATCAGCTAATTAACTCAAACCACCTGCAAAAGCCTTTAAATGGTCTTTCAGTCTAGTTCTATAGGCTACACAATCATGGGGAAAACTGCTGACTTTATCAGTTGTCCAAAAGACGACCATCGACACCTTGCACAAGGAGGGCAAGACACAAAAGGTCATCGCTAAAGAGGCTGGCTGTTCACAGAGCTCAGTGTCCAAGCACATTAATAGAGAGGCGAAGGGAAGGAAAAGATGTGGTCGAAAAAAGTGTACAAGCAAGAGAGATAACCGCACCCTGGAGAGGATTGTGAAACAAAACCCATTCAAAAATGTGGGGGAGATTCACAAAGAGTGGACTGCAGCTGGAGTGAGTGCTTCAAGAACCACCACACACAGACGTATGAAAGACATGGGTTTCTGCTGTCGCATTCCTTGTGTCAAGCCACTCTTGAACCACAGACAGCGTCAGAAGCGTCTTGCCTGGGCTAAAGAGAAACAGGACTGGACTGCTGGTGAGTGGTCCAAAGTCATGTTCTCTGATGAAAGTAAATTTTGCATTTCCTTTGGAAATCAAGGTCCCAGAGTCTGGAGGAAAAGAAGAGAGGCACTTCATCCACGTTGCTTGAAGTCCAGTGTAAAGTTTCCACAGTCAGTGATGGTTTGGGGTGCCATGTCATCTGCTGGTGTTGGTCCATTGTGTTTTCTGAGGTCCAGGGTCAACGCAGCCACATACCAGGAAGTTTTAGAGCACTTCATGCTTCCTGCAGCTGACCAACTTTTTGGAGATGCAGATTTCATTTTCCAACAGGACTTGGCACCTGCACACAGTGCCAAAGCTACCAGTACCTGGTTGAAGGACCATGGTATCCCTGTTCTTAATTGGCCAGCAAACTCTCCTGACCTTAACCCCATAGAAAATCTATGGGGTATTGTGAAGAAGAAGATGCAATACACCAGACCCAACAATTCAGAAGAGCTAAAAGCCACTATTAGAGCAACCTGGGCTATCATAACACCTGAGCAGTGCCACAGACTGATCGACTCCATGCCACGCCGCATTGCTGCAGTAATACAGGCCAAAGGAGGCCCAACAAAATACTGAGTGCTGTACATGCTCATACTTTTCATGTTCATACTTTTCAGTTGGCCAACATTTCTATAAATCCTTTGTTTTTATTGGTCTTCAGTAATATTCTAATTTTCTGATATGATGAATTTGAGATTTTCATTTGTTGTCATTTGTAATCATCAAAATTAAACAAAATGAACATCTGAAATATATGAGTTTGTATGTAATGTATGAATATAATATACAAGTTTCACTTTTTAAATGGAATTACTGAAATCAATCTACTTTTTCATGATATTCTAATTTTATGACCAGCACCTGTAATACATCCATCACTGTTATGTGGTTATCACTACACTACTACTGTAATGTGCAGCCCTATTTAATAAAAAAAAAAACAGACATAAAGGACCTTCTATGTGCTTCACAATGCTGAGATCAGTGTGCAGTTCTTTGTCAATGTCAGATCTGTCTTCAATTGGTTTCTCAGTCACATTGCCTTTCCATTTTCTGAATCCAAACTGGAAAAAGAGAAATACAGAAAGATTTATTAAAGTTGAAGAGCACTTACAGAATAAAATTGGGTAATAGCATTTTTTAAGGCAATCACAGCTCAGTCAGATCATTATTTGCAGTTTTTCTGTTAGACATGTGAAAGACCAGATTGTTTCCAGCCTAAAGGCGCTCTTTAGTATAGTTACCTCATAAATAAATTAAAGCACATGCCTTAAAGTCATGCAGATCCCCCATAGCACATCAAAGGCAATAAGGTTAATGATCGGAGAAGTTTGAATGACAAAAAGGCTTTCATTCATCCTTGTTGTATCAGGTATTCCTTTCATGAGCAAAGCTGAGAGAAACTCATGTTTTTTTTTTTTGTTTGAATGACAGAATTTAGCAGTGAAAGAGCTGATTTGATGCAGTAAACATCACCTACCCAGAGGTGTCAAACGTATTCATATTAACTCAAACAGAAGTATAAATCCTGCTGTTTGAAAATAATTATCTTAGGCTTTTTACTCAAATAAAAAGTACAGAAGTAGCATTTTTTATAACTCCTTAAAGTATAAAAGTAATCCAGAAACAATGTTAAGAAGTGATGCTTTACAGCCCTAGCCTATTAAAAGAACATGGATCTACAACTTTGGATGATAATTTCCTTAGTTTAATAACTAATAGTAACAGTGTCAAATTTAACTTGGCATAATCTTGACAATGTATTTTGGTATGTGGTTACTTGACACCTTTGCACCTACCTTGTAGTTGTTAGCCTCTCTGTGTGCTTCCACCTCATTATTAACTCTGATTGTGGTCCTCGAGGTACCATCATGCCATCCTTCCTCTCCATGCCTTGGAGGAGAGTTCCCATGTGCCCCTATATCGATAAAAAACTTGATTAAATTCCTTTCTAACAAGTAAAATATATAAAGAAAGAGACATGAAAGAAATGGGACTTTTGATAAGAGCTGGTGCAATTCTGAATATATTACCTCTTGAGACAGCAAGCAGACATTTTGGAGTGAACTGGCAGAAGTGTTGAGCAGAACCATCTGGGGAAGGTGTCGCCAGCGCACCTATGTCTGCATGATTGGGGCCAACACACAGCCTTTCAGGCAGCCGTGGGAACCGCTGGTGATGCTCAGGATCGCAACAGTTGTCTGAAAAATGATCAAGACATTGAACAGGTTTCAGAAGTGAAACGAATTATACATTTTGCACATTTTTAGATTAAGAGTTTATCTAAGAAGGCAAGATAGGTAGTTATTAAGAGCCAACTTATGAACGGTTTTCCATTTGATTCATGATTTGTTATATAACAAAGTTTTATATGTACAGTATTTTATCATAGTATGCTTTTTTACTGTCTTGTGAACTGTTTTAGAAGTTTGAACAGTCCACTAGGGCATTAATTCCACACTGGGGGTACACAGACCCCCAGTGGTCCATGAATGCATTGCAAGGGGTAAATGAAAAGAGAGAAGTTTTGTCATTTTGTAAACACAGTGTATACAAAACGAAATTTCGTTTTGTACAGCTTTCAGACAGTAAATGACCAGAAGCTTAGCAGTGAAATGAACATTTATATTTAATACAGTGCAGCAGTGCTCAAATGTAAACAGTGTGGGAGGAAAAAAAACATGGTGCAAAATTCATTGATATGGAAGTTCAGAGAATTTCAAGACACGTATATATGGTGTAAATATGCAGTATTTTGGTTTGGTGTTATCAGTGTGATGCAGAGTCTTTGACTTGATTTAAATATTATTTTTAATAGTTCAGCAGTCTGATGGCAGTGGGGAAAAAGTTGTTGCAGAATATGCTGGACTTGAATCAAATGATGCAAAGCCTCTTCCCAGAGGGCAGAAGGGAGAACAGTCCATGGTGGGGGTGTGAGGGGTCATGATGAGTTTACAAGCTCAGGACATGCTGCGCTGGGATGAAATGTCTTTAATGGAGGAGAGTGGAGCCCCAAAATAGGGCTTGAATCCGTGTTGCTTTCTGAGCACCCAATTCAAAAATTAAACAAGCTTTTATCAACAAAAAAGTTAAGTTTTTCTTATATGTTTGAGTTCACCTTCAGCTTTGTCACACATCCAAACCAAGCAGAGGAACAGACTGGTACACTAAAAAAAATAATGCAACCACTTTGGCATTAACTTAATCATATTTAGTTACTTTAACACAATTGTTTATATTCTACTAACATGAAACAATTGTGTTAAACTAACTAAATATGATTATGTAAATGCCATGAAACGGATGCATTATTTTTTTCAGACTGACTGAGCTATCAGAGCTCATCAAAGCAGCTCAGGTGTCTTGATGCAAACCAAGTTAAAGTTATTAAGTCAGTCTGACTAAAATTTTTGATCTGCAATTTGTTCCCAATTCATCAAGTTTAAATGTTACTCAGAGCACCTCCACTTTTACAGATAAAGGGTTAAAATATTATTTTGAATTTATTTTGATTCCTTTCTAACTTGCAGGCAACATACTTATGTTTTTTTAATTTAAGATGGAAAGCAATAAATGCCCAAGAATTAAATGCTCAAATTAAAAGCTTAAGTAAAATATATTTTTTTTAACTTTATAATCAGTTATTTTATGTTCCACTTTTGGACAATCAATAATTCTGACTGAACGTGTTACTCATAGGGGTACACATGTCAAAACAGGTTAGGAAACACTGCTCTAAGGACCAGGTATAAATGTTATTGTTCAATATTAACGCCTGCCTCAAATCAAATTGTAAAAAATAAAATGCATAATAAAGCAGAGCACGTGGATTGTAAAAAAACAAAAAAACAACCGTGACTTAATCACTCCTTTGTAACCTGTGTGAAACTAACAAAAACCTCATGAGAGTCATGAAGAGTCCCCCTTTTTTCTACGGTCCACCAAAACTAATCACATTATGGATGCATTACACCCCCCAGATGAAAAGTTCCTGCATCAATTTGAAATTTAAAATAAATACATGCAAGTAGGAATACAAAATATTTTGTCAATATCAACAAACGTTTGTTTTCTGGTGTAAAAAAGAAAAAAGTCCAGGAATAGGGAGCGAGTAACAAACAATTATTCATTTAATAATCAATTTATTGGAGCGTCTGCAACTTTAACAACGACTAACTTTAGACTAATTATCACATTTATTATTAATGCAAAAATATTTATTAGAAAAAAAAAAAAACAATTGTAAAAGCAAAGCCAGAGAAGTAAATTATTATTAGATTCCAAAATTGAGCTTAGTACTTTAAAGAACTGAAACTTTTAAAAACTTAACATTTAGACCCCTTAGTGGCGCAGGTGGAGTTAATTAGAACGCTAAAAAAAAAAAAAAAGAAGAACAACTTAGTAGTTTTAGTGAAAACCGACAGCTTCATTTGTAGCATTAAACCCAGGTGTGTGTATGTGTGGAGAATTGGGTAGTTTCTATCACCTGTTGATTCAGCCACAGATCTTTTCCGCAGGTTATCCACATCTCCGGACAGCAAGGAAGACGCTTTAAATGACATTTCTCTGGAGGTTTTTCCGCACTCCAATGCGCTCTGGTTGCTCCTTCTCCTCTTTATGCCTCCTGTCCTCCTGACTGGCTGCTCATTACGCACAGAGACAGAGAGGCGTGGAGTGCTTCAATCTCTGCTCTTTATTTTCTCCCATGACTGAGAAATGATGTTAATTATCTTTACTCAGGTTTATCATATGAGTTAAATTCCTATGTATTATATGTAAAGCCTAGATTATTTAGTTTTGATATTTCACTTTTTTTTATTTTTTTATTTTGCATTTAATGAAAGTCTGTGTAGCGCCCTCTAGTGGTTTAATGGAGACAGTAAAATAAAACTGCAAACTCAACTTGAGGTGCTGAATTCAACCTTACTTACTCACGAGAGGTATCTATACCTAAGTACACATTTTAGGTATATATACTTATATTCAATTCAGTTTATTTACATAGTGCCAATTCACAACACATGTCATCTCAAGACACTTCACAGTTCACCAGATCATACAGTGAAATTTATTCAAAGTTTTCTATCTAAGGAAAACCAGTTGATTGCATTGACTCGAATGCAATCCCTCACACTAAGCATGCTTGTAGCAAGAGTGGAGAGGAAAAACTCCCCCAGAAAACACACAGCCAGGCAGATGAGCTCCTGGACCAACTCCAATGTCAGAGGACGAAGAGAGCACAGCCAGTCACAGTCAGAGAAAAAGGACTAGACTGGAAAACAGGCCGATCTCCAACATCTATAAACAAAGGTTTTGATGGCAGCAGCACAGCTGATATTTCTCTCCAGGATGGTGTCACAGGCAAACAGGAACAGACGAGGCGAAGCTACTATGAGAAAAAGCCGAGAGAGCATAACATTAAAGATTGAACTAACAGATTAGAGTGGGAGTATAGAGATAGAATCAAACAAAATGGTGAAATAGGGGTCCCTATGTCCTCCAGAAGTCTAAGCCTATAGCAGCATAACTATAGAGATAGCTCAGGATAACCTGAGCCACTCTAACTATAAGCTTTATCAAAAAGGAAAATATTAAGCCTACCCTTAAAATTAAAACTGGTAGTTGGTTCCACAGGAGAGAAGCCTGATAACTAAAAGATCTGCCTCCTATTCTACTTTTAGAAATTCTAGGAACCACTAGTAAACCTGCAGATTGAGAGCGAAGTGCTCTGTTAGGAACATAAGGAACAATCAGATCTCTGATATAAGATGGACCTTGGCCATTTAAGACTTTATATGTGAGAAGGAGGGTTTTAAATTATACTCTGGATTTAACAGGAAGTCAATGAAGAGAAACCAATGAAGAGTTAATGAATACTCCATTACTTCTTTACTCCATTACTCTTTCCATTACTCTTTCTTCCTACTTCTGACTTCTACTCATTACATTTTCACACAAGTATCTGTACTTTCTACTCCTTACATTTTTAAAACAAACGTTACTCATAAGCATTCCCACTTGATGTGGGATGTGCTTATGCATTCCCACTTATTGTTTTTCACATTTTTAAAGTGTAACTTACCCCATGTAAAAATATAATCCCTCCCACAGACATATATTAGAAAATGGCACCAAAGTGGTTGATGCCAAGAGATCCTGAGGGGCAGGGGTTTTGTAATGGGTTTGGTCAGGACTAGAGAAAGTGGCAGCTAGCCTGGTTCAGCCTTATTGAAGCATGGGCAGTGAGCAGATGCATGCTGGTGGTTCCTCCGTGGGTAGTTTTTAAAGGTGGAGGAGTTTAGCGATGCCCAAAGCTGATGCTACCTAGGTGGTGGACAGGAGGACTGAGGATGTCTAAATAAAGGGGTTTGATGATGACAGTCTGAATCTGCATGTGTTGTTTGAAACTATAAGAAAATTCAACTGCAATTCCCAACCTTCATCTACTAAGGGTAGCACTAAGATGGTTTTAGTAAAATCCCTGAGGAGGTTACATTAAAAAGAAAGATATGGACAGTAACATTAAAACAGCGTACCGTACGCTCAGATCAAACAGATCAAGTGCGAGTTAAAATAGTATCTCTTAACCAACACAATCCCAAATGCCTGAAAAAGCATACATTAAAACAGCTGCTGCTCTTTAACCCTTGGAAGGGTCTAACCTCCACTATAAAACCACTGTAATGGCAGACAGTAGCCTTATTGTGGCAGTATGAGGCTGCAAATTTGAAGCCCCACATACGTCCTGCCTACAGGATGTGACCAGTTGAAAGGTCCCACCTAAATAAACACCATTACCCTGAAAAATAACTAAACTAACTAAATACTCTACTATATCAGTCCGGAATCATGTTAAAAACAAAACTAGTAATGTTGTGGTTGTCCAGACTAATTTGCATTGAAGAATCCAACCAGGCCTGTTTCTGTGGTATTACTTTTATTTCAATAAAAAACAAATCAGCATAGCTGCACAGTTAAGTGATCAAATTTAACCAGACAATGCAAATCTGTTAGCAAAATACAAAATCAGAAGTATTTACTTTTCAGAGAATAAAACAACCCTTTTTTTATTGAATATTTGAATAATTCCTGCACATGAGCTTTGCTACATTTCAGTTATTGAAATAGTAGTAGCAAGTAGCTTAAATAAATGTACATATTTGTACTAAGTACATATAAAAACAAGGTATTGTGTTAGCCATAAAACAATAGACAGTATACTTTAACCTCCTTTATCCACAGTAAACATAACTTACATACCACTTTGTTTTGGTTAAAGCAAAAAGAACAGTGGAACATTTATTTGAAATAAAAAAAACAGCCATGTCATCCCTTTTTATTCATCAGCCTTGCAGAAGATATACGCTGTATAAAGAATATAAACAGTGCCTTAATTTAAACAGGGGGACAAATGTTCTGCAGAGAAACTGCCCTTTCAAAGCATCTGTGATGCGTACAAAAATCTAGACTGAAGAGGACGAGAACGTACAGAGTCCACTTTAAGCACAATTTTTACAAAAGTTCATACATATGTTTTTTTTTCGAAATATACAAAAAAAGTGGAAACGTGAGAGAAAATCTGAGAAATTCAGCTTTACTAAATAAAAATGTTCTTCAAACAAAATACAGAGATGCGTTGTTGCACCAGGCAACAACTCAAATATAAAACAAGACTGCATATTTTACAAATAAAGGCAGAGAAACAGATTAATAACAACACAATAAGTGACAGATCAATAGTTTATCTGTAAAACTGAAGTAAACAAACCAAGTAGGAAACTTAAGAGTCTAATGCAGGCTTTACTCTTCCCCTCTGAACTTTTACTCTGCTGTTGAGTAATACATGTCAAGCTCCAATTAAGTCACTCTCTAATACTGTTGATACTAGAACTTGTGAGTTAAAACATCAGGTTAGCTTATTTTTCAGTTCCTTACAGGAAAGGCATACATTTTGTCTAAAGAAAACAGTAGCAACAGAAGTTTATTTCATACAGTAAAATCATCTTTAACTGGAACATCATGTTGCTTTTTTACCGATCAATAAAGCTGCTGCAAAGAAAATGACACACGTTTTAGGTGTAGACTGGCTACAGGTATAAAGATATGTAAAAGTTTTAACAGTTAATTGAAATTTTAATTTAATTTTAAAGAAAGTGATTTGTAAAGCACAGAGGAAATTTCCAATTCCAAGAGTCATTATTTAACCAGCTGTCTGTAAGCAGGCTTCCATACATTTCTATTATATGTTAGGAGTGTTGATCTAGTGGGTTAGAGCAATGCACTTGTGCTCTGAGAAGGTTGCAAGTCCCCCATTTGATCCCTGCAGCCTCCACTTTGGGCTCTAGATAAAAAAAAAATAAAAAAATCAATTGCTGGGAGCATGGGTGGTTCTAGACAGGGGCCAACGGGGGCCAGTGCCCCTGTAGATCATGTCCTGGCCCCTGTACTGAAGACATAATACTCAAAGAAATTCTAATGATGACATACGCTGGAACAGACATGGTTACTGATAAGTTCTTTGGATCCATTTAATTTATTTTTTCTTTATAAATTCTGTTTTACTAATAATTTAAAAACAATAATGTGATTCAGTGGGATTGAGATAGGAATCCCATTTTTCATCTGCTAAATGTTTTTCTTTTTTCAACAAAATACTTTTTTCTAATTCAGATTTTATAGAAAACAGTTACTTTAACTAAAATTAAGTCGAAAATATGTAAAATTCCTAAATTCTGAATGTATATTGGCCAAATAAGACATAGACTTTTAATCAAACCTAATTAAACAGAAATTTTACCTTATGCAGCTATCTAAATATATTGGAATCCCTAACCCTGTTTTTTATTTCATGCTTTTCTGTGCCCCCATGAAAACAATGCTGGCCCCCTCCTGGCCCCCTGGTACACTTGATCTAGAACTGCCACTGGTTGGGAGAACAGAGGAAATTTGGCCGGTTCAAAACTGTGGTGGACTGATTGGTGCATCTCTATAACTAACATAGTAGTTTAGAACTAGCCAGCTATATTAGATTATTAAAGGGTAGTGTCAATAATAGTATTTACTGTTTAAAATAAAAGCATTTAGCAATATTATACATATTTGTGCTGTTTTGTCAAAATGCCATAAAGAATTTTAGACTGAATGTAATCACACTGAGAACGTTTTACCAGCCCATGCTTACAAGACATGGACAGTTTAGCTGCCTGATCTGTTTTATTACACATATGCAATAGAACACAGGGTATATTGTACAGAATGTAATATAAAAACTAATCTTTTCTAAATATATTTACAGATTATTTTTCTCTTTTGTGTCTCCATACGTCTCTTGCACACATACACTCATACAACGTAAATAACAGACTTAAAACTGACCACACATTTAAGACCCTGGTGTTGTTAGGTCTGGTGGAGTTCAGAGGAATGTTTTTAGGTTACCCCCAGTTATTGGTGTTCTTGCTGTTTTAAAAATCAGAGTCAGCATCCATAAGCTCTGCTTCCATTAAATTGGTCCTGGAGTGGATGGGTCCATAGCCAGCCCTGCGGCCCGCTGGTACCCGTGCCACATGAGCCATTCTCTCTGACAGCCCGCCAGGATGATCCATCCCTCCTGGGAACATTGATGATCCACCAGGCTGCCGGTTTGAAGTCAAAGGGGTACAGCGTGGCCTAAGACCCAGGTTTTCCGGACAATCAACCTGAGTCATCAGATAACTATTTTTACTGCTCTGACACTGCAGGTAAGGACACCTCTCCTCATAAGGTTCAAAATCTGGTAAAGAGCCTGGCAGATTCTCCTGCTCCAACGTCAGCTCCCTCTGCTGTTCACGCAGATTGGCCACCAGGCTTGGGTGACAGGGAAGTTTAGGCAGTCGGGGAACTGCGCTGCGGCCAAACTCTCGCTGAAGGCAAGTTTGGTTTTCCACCACCTCTTCCGGCTTTCGCACCTCCTTCCTTCTTTTCTTCTTCTTCTTTTTCCTCTTTATCATCTCAGGTGATATCTCTGCCTCCACCATCCACAACTTGTTCTTCGCCTCTGGAGGGGGCACTGTTTGAAAAGATGGAGAAAAAAGGGATTAAATAAGCCAAACATTAAATGAAGCCAAACATGAGCAACTTTCCAAAAGGGAACTTCGTCACAATGTGCCATGTGTTTATTACAAAGTTCAATGACTTGTTTTTTTGTCCAGTTGTTTTTGTGATCTACAAACTCAAAGTAATGCATACATGTGAAGAGGTTATTGTGAATTAAATGTCCCACCAACTTTTCCTTCCACTTAACATGCTATGCTAACATAAACCAAAAAAATACAGTGAATTTTGTGCTTAAAAGGTAACTCAACTCAACTCAAACTTTCTTTATAAAGCACATTTAAAACAACCGCGGTTGACCAAAGTGCTGTACAGGAATCACAGTTAAGGAACATAAGATAAAAACTGAAGGCAAAAATACATAAACACATAAAAATAGAATAGGATAAATGTTTCAATTAAAATACATTTTAAAATAAAATAAAATCTAAAATAAAATTTTGCCAAATGTCCACTTAGACATGATTAAAAGCCAGGGAGAGGAAATGTGATTTTAAAGAGGATTTAAAAAACCTCAAAGGAGTAAGTAAAACCACATATATTCGTCAAAGAGTATAAATACTCTTGCAGGGAAAAGTCTGCATTAAAATTTGAAATCAAATATCAGAATAGGCAAGTTTCTGTGCAAAAGCTGCAGCAGACCCAGAACTCACCTGGTGTCCCAGTGGGAGTGACAGAAATGTCCTGAGGCAGTATGGCTCCACGTCTAGCGACCATCTTGGTCACGTGTAACGCCCATGCTGATGAAACATCATTGGATGGCTCGTTCAGCTCAAAATTAATTCCAGCTATGAAACAAGGAATCACAGAGTCTCAACATGGAATCATTGCATAAGCGCAAGACAATTAAAAGAAGCCTAATAACACAAAATATTTTTTCCCTGTGACATTTGACTTTATTACACAATTTCATTTATGGTTTGATTTCTTTGTATGTGTGGATTGCATTGTTAGCGACATCTGGTGAAAATGCCATGTCAGTATTACCTTTAGAAATATATTTACTGAGGAAAAATGGTGGCATGTTCAATACTTATTCCTCCAAATGTATATATGACATAGTGATCATGCAAAACTGAGTCTTTCTTTATTTTAGTTACATGATTCTAGTTGGTGCAGCCATTTTAAATTTGAATAAATTGAATAAATAACTAAGTTCTGTCCATATTCTCATGTGGAGTATGACCACCTGAAGACCAACACAGTAGTGGTTATTGATCAAAAGATGGAGCGTTAAAAGGGAAAATGTATTTCCATAGGATTATCACATACGTACCCACTGGGCCATCGTGTGACATGGTGTGCATGCTGAAGGAAAGCTCCTTCTCCGGGTCCTTGTGAAGCTCCTTTCTCATTGCAAACGCCTTAGCAATCATTTTGCTCTTCTTGATCCTTTTGGGTTCATTGTCACTGCGACCGATGATCCTGGAAATGGAACAAAGAGTGAGAGCATGCAAATGATTTGCTTTGGTAGGTGTCAAAATAGTATTTTCTATTAAAAAAGGAAAGTTTAATACTTAATAGTTGCTTACTTGAACCAAGTGCGTTTCCAGATGAGAAAGGTGGCCTTAGTCCAGACCCAGGTGCTCATAGCTATTCCTGTCCCGAACATGGAAAACAGATTGATCTTCTCCACCATCAGACTGGGACGGTTTTTAATGGTGCATTCTGGGATGGGCTTATTGGTTTGAGAAGCAATTGTCACATTGGCTTCACACCTGGAAGAGACATCGAGAACATTTAGACCTGTATAGTCTGATAAAAGATGGACTTTTGCAGGAGAGGCTGTGCTTTTCGTCCTTTAAATCAGTTTCAACCCCACCTATAGTCAACATTGCAAACACTGCTTGATGGACATTAAGCAATTAGTGATTTCTGTATGAAATGCATTTATATCACTTTGCTTAATTAAGTCCAAACAAATATACTGATAAATGCAAAAGCCTGGGGTTAACATCATAATAAAAAATTAACTTTTCTACTTACAAGTTATTTAAAGTGGAAGTTAATAAAATATTTTATTTTTCTTTTGGTGTTAAGTCTTTTGGACAAAATTACAATAGAAATGGATTCATTTAATTTTGCTTTCAATTAAGGCTGAAACAATCAATCGGATTATTTGTGATTAATCAATTATTGAAATAATCAACTAATTTAGTAATCGATTACTCGAGTATAGAAACTTTAAAACATGCCTTTAGCTGACAGAGCGACCTACTTAGAGCAGCAATTAGGGAATAAATCCTTTGTTGCAATGCCAGTTGGAGAGTGGGGGCCTAGTTGTTAGGACATATAACTTGGCCCCCAAAGATTCTGAGTTCAAGCCCCACTCCTGCAGACTGCCATTCTGGTTGCCTGAGCAAGACTCTTAAATGCCACACTGCTCCCCGTATAATGCGCAGTGGCAGCCCACTGCTTCCCAAGAGGTGGGGTTAAATGCAGAGGTAAGTTTCTCCAGTGTGAAATTATAATATCAAGGTTGTGGAGAAATATATCAACATTTTGCATTTAAGATTAAAAATATATATTTATCAGTATGCTCTACCCTGAACACCGGAAATGGAAAAGTTTTAGTTTCACCTGCTTTAATTTCGTAAAGGAAACTTTGGCTATCCAATATTAGTCCTTTAATCAAAAAAATAATCAACAGATTATTCGATTTGCAAAAGAATCATAAAAAAACAGATAAATATTGAATTATAAAATAAATAAAAAAATATATAGAAACATACTGATATAATTGTTTCATATAGATATTTAATCTTTAATAACGACTAAAGCCGTTTTTTTCGTTATCGCATTGGTGAAGTATTTCGGCCCTGATGAGCAAAAATCTTTGCCCATACTGTAGACTCTCATTAAAAGTTGTACATGCGCAGTAGCTCCTCTGCAATGCAAAAGACAGGATCATCCTGGTGCGCAGCTCTCCTGCATCCATAGCTAAAAGCAACTTTATTTGCACACCACCTCCCACCTCAGAGCTGACCTCACAGTCGTCTGTCATAAAGTGCTGTTGATTGACAGGCCTGAGCTGTGGATCTCTCCAGATCGCTCTGCTCACCCTCTCATTTAATTCGCCCAATCACCTCAGTAATGTCACTGCATATCTCTATATAAGTCTATATAAAGAACTTACAGCACATATTCTCTGAAGCTTCTCTCCCATTCAGCCTGGTTGAAGAAGTCATAAAAGTGACATCCGAATGTGATGAAAACAAAGCCAAAGGCAAGGAATCCAAATATACCTAATAATAAGAAACAAAATGAATGACACAATATAAGGCAGATTATTGGGTCTTTTCCTAGTCAAGAAAAAAAATATGCATGTTATATCTATCTCTGACAATCAAAATCATTCAGCACATTTGCCAGTGTAAACAAAGCATTCCCCTGGGTCATTATATCACGTAGTGGTATTAAGATTGTTTACATTCTTTGTGCCATGTTGCCTGCTGCTTTAGACAAAACATTTGTTTCCAGAGACAGTTAGGCTCGTCTTTCAGCTCAGATTAAACTTTCAAATGTTAGGAAAAGGAACAGGACGGGCAACGGACGACATATCTCACCAAGTCTCAGCATTGTCTCATTGATTTTGCTGGCTGCTTTCTCACTCAGCAGTCCCGGGTGGTTACTCTTGATGGAAAATAAGGTCATGACACCTAGAAGAAGGATATTTTTAGAGAAAGACAAGTGCTATGAAACATGAGTTAAGAGTTTCAACTCCACCCTTTCTTAGAGATTGGTCACTACAGACGGTATTCGCTCTACTCAGCAGAGAATAAATTGTCAATACAAGTAATTAGCGCCATTTGCCAGCTGTCAGTGTGGGTTTCAACAACCTAATCTATAAAAAGTACTGTCTGAAATGTTTGTCTTCTTCAGTCTCACTTTGTAACCAGAATTTGACCTTAACTCTGTAATATCAAAGAATAGAAATATGTAGATTCAGTTTAGTTAAAAGCAACACTAATGCTTGAACTTTAAAGGTCAAACCATGTTTTTTTTAAGGGAGTGGACATTGATTAAGTCTGACAGCTGCAATTTTCATAATCTGAGATGATTAGAAAATCTATAAGTTAAACTATTATTATTATTCGTGCATTTAAGTGCTAAGGAAGGATTTCAATACATAAGCTTACCCCGGATGAGGAAGTAGCCTCCAACAACTAGCACCACTCCAATGGGCGCCAGCACAAATCCAGCCCGATAGTGGTAGTTCTTGTAGCCAACAAAGCAAATCCCGCTCACAGAGTCCCCATCCACCTTTCAATACCAAACACATAAACAAAAACTTTAAAAAAAATTTCCATAAATCGCAGAGTCTGGGATCTTAGGAAGGCTTTTTACGCACCTCAGCTAAAGCAAGGATGGCAACAGTGAGGACAAAAGGGATGGACCAGGTCACCATGTGGAAATAAGAGGTTCGTCCAGATAGCGGCTGTTGAGTTGTTCCCAAAGCCTTGAAGGAGGTGTGCCAGGCGTAGGTGAGCATGACGAACCAGATCACACCAGACATCAGGGAGTAATAGACGATGATGAAGATGGTGACACATGACAGCGTTTCTGAAGATCTACGGAGACAAAAGTGATAGAGTATTTTAATGTCCATTTCTTTTTTTTTTATGCAATCATCAGGCAATGCAGGCTTGGATCTTTCCAACTTACGAGGGCTCCCCTAGCCGCATAGTGTTGTCGCTCTTGCACACAATCTCCTTGCGTGCTCCATCCAGAAATTGGGCCAGCCAACCAATGCTGCCCACAAAGAAGCAAGCATTGATGTAGAAGAGAATGACGGCTGGGTAGCGGTTTGAATTTTTCCAGTCAGCAAGAAATGTGGCCTGTATTGACACAAGGGGAGATGATGGCTTAATGTTAAAACTTGAAAGGATATACTGTACATAAAAGTATATGAAGAAGAAACTGAAAGGAAGGTAGAACACAACATCTAAGCAAAAGAAGGCTACAAAGAGGGAAAGAAACAGGATAAAAAGGACAGAATTAAGTACACAAAGGGCACAAGGAAGGACTGACTCCAAGGTAGTGCAGAAATAAAGGACAGCATTTAGGAAATAAGGTTAGCAAAAAACCCAGAAGATACTGTATTCCAATTCTATACTTTTCCAGACTATGAAGGAAAAAAAGGACAAATTATCAGCTTCATATCTTAGTAGAGGTTGTAATGTCTCACCAAAGTAAAAAAGGTGCAGAGGAGGGTGACTGTGCCAAAGTAAGCAATGTAGGCGTGCATATCATCGTGCTCCTCTTCTGTGAACAAGGGGTTGTCACACTGGATACCACAACCTTCTACATCCTTGTACCAACTGGACTGAATGTTTGTCTTCACCAGAGGAGCTTCACACTGGCCTGAGGTGTTGAACTTCAACTTCGGCACCTGATTTTGCACAAAACATGGTGCACATTGAGAAAGGCAAATTAAACAGATCCTAAAATTTTGACCAGATATATCCTGACTCACACACTCTTACAATTCTGACCTAACTTAAGATCTTAAAAAAAAAAAAAACAGATGGAGAAAGTTCCTCCTTAATACACATAATAGAGGCATACCGAACAGCCCACTGGGAATTTGTCACATTTGAGAAAATTGGGCCATCCTCTCTCTCGATCCACGATGCTGCAAGGGCGACGTGTGGCCAAACACAGACTTTTGCTGGGCAGCTCCACTTGCCCATTGTCACATTTTGGCATGTAGATGGCACAGAGCAGTGGCTGGATTACAGACCAACAGCGTGGAGCATTTCGCAATCCTAGGAGATGAAGAGAATAACACAAAATTACCAAAAGTACAGATATACCTTATTTATGAGATTTTTGATCAATATTGGTTATTGTGGGAAGGGATATATATATCCACAGATCAAAGCCAAAAACAATTATCCTGATCCAGTTTCTTTGCTGATCGGCTTTCCAAATATCTATAAATCAAAATGTTTTTTTTAGGTTTCACACATTTTAAACCTGTGAATATTTTAACAAATGTCTCTGTGTTTCATGCAATTTATAAGCTTGAATAAAATGGGTAATGATTTAGGAAATATATGTTTTTGCCATTACTCTGTTTCTGCTCTGCTGAAGATTATTCAGATAGCTAAATCCACTAAATTAAGTCCTTAGCGTGACATCTAGGAAAGGATACCTATTTAAAACATACCTTTAAAAGTATGTTGGTACAAACTGTAGAAAATACTTAATTCCATAGGATTTAAATGTTGCCCAAATAAAAAAAAAAACAAAGTTCTTGTCCTCCCCAAAAAAAAAAGAAAACACAATGTGAACTAGAATTAATAACAGCTTGATGCCCTTAAATTATTCTTTTATTTCCTGTTTTTTTTTATCTATACATTTTAAGGTTGAAAAGAATCTTAACTTCCTTAATAACAAAGTCATTTAAATCCAATATAGCTGCATGTACTTAAAAATTTGTGATAGCAAAACTAACATATGCATTTTTATCAAAAAAAACCAGTTGCAGATCACTCCTTTTTTACACTTTTTCCATTCTGAGATAAAGAGGTAGGTAAATACAGCCTTAATCATTGACAATGGCTCCTTCAAGGAACAGAGGAGAGAGATGAGTGTGTTTTGATATGTGCTGTAGAATCTTCACTCCATTGGTTAAAAGGATGAAAGGCTTAAAAAGGTGTGAAGCCTCAAACAATTGTATGTTTAACACTCCATTTCTCTCCTCTACATCACCTTTGTGTTATCTTTGATGGCTTTTAACCCTTTCTTTCCTGCCGTTCTGCACTAAAACAGTTCTTACAGCTCACCTGAGGCCAGAATTGTTTTTATCATCTTCTTCACACAATAAAGCATCACACAATTAAAGAACATGACCAAATACTATTAAAACCTTGGTCAGTTTGTTCTGTCTTTCCATACATAATGTATTAAACTATTTTATGGTTTTTACATTTTGTTGTAATGCAATGCATTACTTCAAATAACTGTATTTGGTTGTTATTAAATGTGGTAGATATAGGATTATTAGAAGGGGTGCAGATTATGACTTAAACCCCATTTACTATGATTCCCCAAAATTACTAATTAGCCATGTTGAGAATGATCAGGTTACATTAAAATTGTACTTATTTGTAAAGAAATCAAATTATGTGGACATTCAACATTGCACTTCTACATTTACTGGAATGAAACATGGTAGTGGTAGTATGAGGCTGTAGAAATGTTTTATTAAGCAGTGCAATGGAGAATAGAAAGTTAGGATTTGACTAAGCTTGTGGACCTTTAGACAAAAACTGCAGTCCCTACGTGAGGAAAAATTATACAAAAAAACCTAGAGCTACAATTAATTTTATATGTGGTTATATAATGATTGATAAAGAGATGTGAATAAAATAAGTACCACATTTTTCAGATTTGTTTTAAAAAACAACTTTTGGTTTGTTTTGGTTCAATATCACAATCATGCACAACTAAAATCTGAATCGATCACATTATAATTTGTGATGAAAATATAATAAGTTAAGTGAGTTTTATTACTATAATGAGTGCATCTCTGATTACCTTAACTGTTTTTATTTAACTTACCAGACCACATGGTCAGCTTTTCAAAAGCCTCCTCTTGGCTACTGGAGTCCTCAGCCAGGATCAGAGATGTATGGGTGTACGGTAAAGGTGATCCCAAGCAAGTGTTGTATTTAAGCGCCTCACAAGTTGTAGTTTTCTTGCAGTTGTCTTCAAACAACGTCCCGTTCTGGGCCAGCACTGCCCTACAGCCCCACAGCCAGGCAGCCCAGATGCAAAGCATCCCAACAATGGGGCTCCAAGCCTGGGAAGACATCTTGAAAGGAGAAATGGACCTGAGGAAAATCCAACTGCTCAAAAGAACAAGGCTTTAGGAATCAAACTGTAAGCTACTGTGGTAAAACAGGAAGATTCCCATGCTGCAGGAAAACTGCAGGGCGTTCTTTTCTTCTCTACAGTTTTCTTGAAGTCCCCTCAAACTTTTTGGCTCTGCACTTTTCGTCCGTGTGCCACAGAATAGTCCTAAATGTCCACATTATTCAGCTCAATTACTCCTGAAAAAGTATCAAAAAAAAAAAAAGTTAAAGATGAATCCAGATCAAATGAAGTTTTTTGCTGGATCGCTTTAGGAAGAAAACCATAACAGAGAAAGTTGCTTCGCCCTACCCCCACTTATAGAAAAAAAAACTGGAAAAAGTCTGAATCTCTGTAATAGGATCTTCTGCTCACATGCACCACCCACTTCTTCAGTGAAAAACTAAAACTGAGAAATGATCCTTAGAACAGTGTATATGTCCCAAAAATACGTTTTTCCTCCATGTAGAGTATCTGATGGCAGAAGTCCTTCAGATTGTTTGTGCTCCTGTTGGTTGCAGCTCAGGATCTGGTAGGCTTTTTTGTCTCTGGTATGCACATGGTGGGGGAGAGCAGAGGACAAAAAAGAAAAAAAAAAAGAAAACCTCCTCTCCCATCCCCCCTCTGCTAGTGGAAGAATGTGCCTTATTGCTGGGGCCTTGCTCAGAATTACACATTTGAAGGACCCCAAAACCAATACTACACAGATTTGACAGGTTTGCTCCTTCTGAAAGAAGTTTATATAGACACGGACAATTCCCCACACCTCACTTTAATGTCTGTACTTAAACACCCCTAGAAGGAACTCAGATAGGCTTCTAACTAATGGTGGGTTTAGATACCAGTTATGTAGTTCACCATCCAGAGGACACATTAAGGTGAGGGTCGTCAGATCAATTAATCATATTGCTTATTAGTATCTCAGATGTCTGATGACAGTTTTATTGCATGATGAAAAGTTTCTGATGCTGCCTTAATTTAAAGAGTTTTTTTTAAAAGTTATTTGGGCCTCCTCTGATCATCTCTCACTCTAAAGCTAAACTTTTTTCATATGAATTTATTAGCTGATAAAATGACAAAATGAACTGGTTACACTTTTTTTTACACAATTTGTAAAGCATTTCTTTTATCAAAGCCATCTTCCACCTATGCATAAGCTGTATCACACCATATATCTTCTATATGACAAGAGTATATTCATCCACCTCTCATCTTGGGGGCCTGAAATATTTTCCCCATGCAAATAATTCCCTTGGAGCTACATACTTGAAAACAGGTAAAAATATAAGTATTTTCTACCTCTACCTCACTTATCAGAAACCACAGTAGAGTTTGATTTGTTAGAGGCAGGAGGTTTTTAGCACAAAACTTCAATAATGTATTAAACTGCGAGGTTGATTTGCTCAAATTTATAGCTTAAAATCACATAGATGTTTTAATGTGCAGCTACTTTATCAAGTAAAAACAAATGTGTTAGTGAAAGTTAACATGTGGCATTTGCACGGCTTTGGATTCCTTGTTTTTTTCCTCTCTCCTGCTTGAAATAGGATTGAATAAGATCTACCCTGTAAGCAAGAGAATGTGAGCGTATGGGCCTCCTTCAAAATCCTTCATAGCATGGCTGTCTGAGTGAGTCAGAGGCTGTAAAAAAAAAAAAAAAAAAAAACAGGACCACACACAGAGTAGAGCAGCCCAGTCCAACACACACACAGGTTGAATCATACTCGCCACAATGAGAGACACCCACAAAGACGTCACATTTTCATCAGTTTCCCCACTAAATCACAACATTTGTTTGTGCGATCTGGCTTGAGAGAAGCAAGAGTAGCAAAGCAACTGTTAACCCACAGACAAATGTCATGTTTAGATTGGAGAACTGCGTCAATTCTGTTTATGCATACAGAACTACCTTTACTTCAAAAGATTACATTTTTATTTTGTTCTGGAAAAAAAATACTGAAATGGAGACATGCAGCTTCAGTGTTCTCTGGTTTATCTTAAGCCAAATAAAAAGTCTAATGATGTTTGTAGCCAACGTTGAGATACACACTCAAATTCTTTAATCTGCTGATGTGAACAACATCAATCTTTGCTGTCAAAGCAAATAAATTTGTATTAAACACAAAGAATAACATTTCTGCTTTCCTTCTTAAACAAAGTGAAGGTCAATTAATTTATTTCACATCAGACAAACAACTAGCGGAAGAGGTAAAGGACTGTTGCATGAGATGATCAAACATGTCACCAATTATTTAGGAAGTCTGGTTTGGTAATCATCTATGCAGCATGTTAAAGCAGACTCTAAAATTCCTAAAGCAAACATGTCCACTACCTGACAAATTTTGTGAGGTAATCTTTATTCATGTATTAAAATCACATGTAAAAAACAGACAAAAAAAAAAGCCAATGTAAATCTAAATGCTGGATTTTTACAGTCAGTTTACATCAAGAGTCAGTTTTAGGGCTAAAAAATGAAATAATTAATATATTGGTTTGAAATAAAATCCCTTTAGATGTAAAAAAAAAAAAAAAAAAAAAAAAAAAACACAGTTGGACATTGGCTAGACATCAGTGATAACCAACTAGGGGAAGACAAGGCATTACAAAAAAAAGAATCCTATAGCAATACTCAAAAAGTGAAATGGATAAAAGATAGACATTAATTGATCTCATTTTAAAATAGCACAGATAATATTAAAAAAACAATTTACTTTCAAATAAATTGTTTTTAAGAGAGAGAAAGGATGGTATTAATTAGAGGGGCAACTTAACATATGCCAGAACAAAAATGAAAATTATTATTTTGAATCTGAATTAGCTTTACTCACTTCCGTTTTCCCTTTTAAACTTCTACACAAGTGCAAGAAATTTGACTTCACTCTCGTAAATACCGTATTTTTGGAGGAGTGGCAGTTGGAGGGTTTGGAGGTCATGCCATGAGGGGGACTAATGAGGGATCAATGCTAACAGGAATTGTCAGAAGTCGCTATGTGAACTGCTTCATCGATGCTTAAACTTGTGCTGTGGATTTGTAACGTCACCTCAACGGAGGGGAAGAAGCTTGAGTTTGTCAGGAGGTTGAGTGATAAAGGGTAGGGATAGTCAGGCTCACCTTCAAGCAAAGCCCTGCTTCTGGAACCTGGCTCATTAAGAGAGGCTGGGCCGTCTTCTACTCTGGAGTGGTCCACAGGGAGGGTTTGTGTGCTGGATAAAACTTCTCTTGGGGATTCCATCATTTTAGTGGGGTACTTCATTGCCAATGTGGGAAATTACAGTGATACCTGGCGGTACATGATCCAAATGAATGGGCCATTGGTTCTGATTGGTATTTAAGTATTTGACGTCTGTGCAAACCATAGACTGTCCATGATGAAAAACATGTTCATGCTTAAGCATGTTAATCAGTTCACATGGCACCCATACGTCCTAAGCCAGAGGTCGATGATAGACTGTATCCTCTGACTTTCAGCCACATCTCTTGGACACTCAGGTGAAGAAAGGGGTAGTGCTGTCCACAAAATACCACCTGGTGAGACGTTGGAACAGATGCTCTAAAGACCCAAGTGAGAAGTGACGGTGTGTTCGGACAATCTGGCAGAGGCCTCAGTCATGAAATAATTTAACTCACAACTATAAGAGAGGTTTTCTCAGACTCCTGGGGGATATGGAGTCTAAGTGGACCATGTTCTCTGCCTCTATTGCAAAAGCGGCCGCTCATAACCTTGGCTATAAAGTCTATGGTGCCTGTCATGGCTTTAACACCCACATGTATTGTTGGACACTGGCAATAAGAGATTCCGCCAAGCTGCAGGAGTCTTATCGAGCATGGTTGGCCCTTTAGGGCTCCTGATGCAATTAACAGTGCCCAGGCAGTTGTGAGGGCAAGGGAACAGACTGCGAACAGTCATATAGAGAAAGACTGTCAGAAACAACTCTGCCACACAACTTGAACCTTTTTTTTGGGGGGGGCTGCCTTGTACTGAATTGTTCTTTACCAATAAAATTGCCTTGCCTTGCAGGCTGTTGTGGTTGAAGCACTTCTGTAACATGTCGTGGTGATCGTGGACACTTTCAAAGCACTGGTGGAGTGCAAATGGTTCAATGCGCCAGCACTACACCCTCTGCAGGGTGCTTAACGATCTGCTAAAACTTACCCTAGATCCAAACAAGTCCTGGATGGAAGGAAGCTAATGATCCATTTTAACATATCTGACAACTCATTGCAATTTGGACCTATGCTCTTTTGTTGACAACCCTGAACAATTCAAATATAATGGAAAAACACAAATTTCCTCTTCAAATAGAGTTGAAATATTTAGAATATATAACAAAAGCAACAAAACTCTGATAATACAAAAGAAAACAAAATGAACAACAAAATATTGCCCCAAAGACATTGTCTAAGTGTGATTTCTGAGTTTTAATCAAATATGCTCCAAATTTAAATAACATTTTTTTGTTTTCTATTTTCATCAAAAAGTAGACCCACTGTGGCAAATGTAGGCTCCTTTACGTTCCAGAAGGTGGCGGCAAAGTAACACATTTTGAAGCTCAAGCTCTTTAGTAATGACTAATCAGTTGAGTCCTTACGAAAATCTGGTCCAGGATCAGCTCCATGGGTCAGATCTATGCCTGAGGTTGTAGTTTTGTAGTTCAATCTGGTCTTTGATCTGATTTATCAGAATCTGAGACAAAAGCATGCCCACTAGCTGCAAAAGAGAAAACAAGGGTAAACATGTATTTTTTGGTTAATTTTTCCAGGTTTTTATGCAATCATTACACAAAAATATACCTGCGGGATCGCCAGTCCCAGTGCAATGCCACCCAGTATGAACAGGTTACTGTGAATCCAGTCAACCATCTTGTCTATACAGCCATCGGTGTAAAATTTGTTTTCAGTTGGGAACTCCTTTTCTTGCATCCCCAGACCACACTGGGTGTTGGGTACCTCCTACAAACAATAAAAAATAAAATAAGATGTTTACTTTTAAAAAGGAAACAAACAGAAACAACAACAGTAACTCATCATGGGACTTTGTTTCTCAAGGAAGGACCTTTTTTTGGGAGGGGATGCAACAGGAATAGGGGACAGAGCAGCGCTCTTTGCTTGGGTTAGATGGGCTGCAATTAAAGTAAACGTTCTTGGACCAGTCAGTGTATGTTGTTCCGCCACAGCACCTAAACTGAGGAGATGAAGGGAAAGGAATGAATACAGCAATATGATGCTACTACAAGTAAAATATGAGGGAACATGGTTACATCCTACAGATTACTATATAACACATATTTGGTGATTTCAGATTTAATAACAAAAACCTCCTATTCCACAAAGATATCAGCTGAGCAGCCTAAAAAACAACATTTTTATGATTATGTTCAAATGAACAGGATTTTTCATATTCACATACAGAGAACTTTCTATGATAATGTAACTACTAAAGATTAAATTATTACTATTCTGATTTTTTTTCAAACAAAAGAACGACAACTCCTTGAAATAACGCCTGACTGAGTCCAAACCAATCTAATGAACTAGTAGCAATCAATCGATCTTTTCATTGAATGCCTTTTTTTTTTTTTTGCATACTTTAAATGCTTTCAGTATCACTTGTTAAATTTCCAAACCCAGAGAGATGACACTCATCCTAGAGAAATTATATTCCTTGAGGTTTAGGGTTAGAAGTTTATCCATGAAAGCTGGTTCTATTTGGTTCTTTTCCTTCCAAACCTAATCCCAATGAATTAATTTTAGGTCACAACAGTTTTAGGTCACAACAGTTATATTTTCAGTCCCCAGTTGCAGTGGTTGGCGTGCATGACCCATGTACGGAGGCCTTAAGTCCTTGATGCGGCCGACCCAGGTTCGAATTCGCACTGTGGTCCTTTGCCGCATGTCTCTCCCTCTCTCTCATATCCCCTTTCCTGTCAGCCTACTGTCGAAAAAACAAGCCACTAGTGACGTAAAAAAAAAAAAAAGTGTTTAACTTTCAGCTTCTTAACCTCCTAATTACTAGTAATTAAACTTTTTCCTCTTTGGAAGACATTTGTAAACCTTAATATCTCTCACTAACTGCATATTCCTGAATTAACTCATGTTATCTACATAGGCCCTTAGGGGTCATAATTTTCTCTTCCTCATCCAGGAAAATGGCGTCCATCTGTGCAAGCATATTTTATGGGGTGATGAAAGATAAGTGCATAATACACTGTTAGTTTAAGAAAAGGGCAATTGATTTTTGTATTAAACTTAAAAGGCATAACAAAGTCAAACTAAAATAAAAATAAAAAATGGTGATGGATAGCTATGTGGATATTAAGCTCAGGCTTATGTTGAAGTCTTGATGTTATTCTATCTGAGTAAGTTGTTGCCATCAAGGTCTAGATCCTAATGAAAAGTCCAATGTAGTGGACACCTGATACATAAAATTATTTTCAGTTCACCAATCGTATCACAGAGATAGAGGAATTAAAAAAACAAAACAGAAACAAAAAACAGTGAGTGGACAATGCATTTTTTTCCTGTTTGTCAAGATTGAATATAAAAGATGTATCTCTCTTAGTTGCAGCAGTCAGTAAAGCAGTTTAATACCTTTATTTTATTATTTTTACCTCATTAAATTAATATTAAACAGAATTTAGCGTAAAACCAAAGCTAATAAACACATGACTGCCATTGTGTATTACTCCTTTTCTTTTCTTTCTGATGAAAAAAACTCCTGGGAAGGAAGAAATGTATCCTTTAAACAAATTTCAATGGGCTTTTAAACTGATTTAGTTTAACAAAGAGAAACATTTTCAAAATAAAATTAAAGTGACCATTTGAACTCATGCAAAACTCCTACCTCTTTCTGGCCGTAATCTATAAGGTTTTGCAGATCCACATCATCTCGGTAGTGAACTATGGCATTATTGATTATTTCTGTTACTTTGTGTCTTGCCTTGAAAGAGGAGGAAAAAGAAAAAATACATTATAATTATGCATGTTGAAGCACTGTAATTGAAACTGAAAAATAAGGCTGAATTAAAAGCTTGTTTAAAGTTGACAGGCAGGTGGTTATACGGAGAATCCACCAGACTCCGCCCAATCCTCGATTTGTACTGGAGGAGCTGCATGCACAATTTTTGAGCGTTAACACTGAAAGAAACCAATTCTAAATTTAAGCAGCAAATGTTGTTTAATCTTCAAAGTTTAATATTAAAATAGTTCAATTTTGCAAGATTAATACACACAAAATCTTCAATTCTTGATTGACTTTGAGTTACAGGTTTTTCATATAAAAAAATAATTAAAAGTTGGACTGAATTTTAAAGATCCTCTAAAAAAAAAACCCATCCTTTTACAAGCTAGTTCAGATTCTCCTTTAGTCTTCAAATCGTCCAAAAATCTGTTCAAAAACTCTTTTAATCTGCTTTTAACTTAGTTTTACTGACAAATCAATGCTAATATTTAACAATGCTTGATTACCTTGTCTGAAAAGATGAAGGCCAGAATACCAGCAGCCAACTGGATTATAAAGATCACTATCAGAGAGATGCAGAACTGGGATGGGTAAAAAACAAATCATTTATATCAGTATGATAACATAACTGTAAAGCAAATAATTCTTCATTTTTTTTTCAATTCACTTGATACTAATCTATTGTGACAGTTTACTGTACCTGGCAAATTATTTACAGCCCTAACAACCACAAAATATCACAGGTAAAAATACATTTGTGAAAAGACTGAAAAAACATACCAGTCTTTATGTTTTCTACAAATTAATATCTAAAAAATAACAATCGGAGAAATACTTTTTCACCCCCCCTGCTCACAAGACAGAAATTCATCAATTTGACAATCTGACCTTCATGGAGGAATGTAAAAGAAAAGTTAATGTTGAAATACAAGCTGTAAGATGTAATTTATTACAATTTGTTAAAAGTCAAGTGGGAGATAAAAAAAGGTGGAGGAGAAGGTGCTCTAAACAGATTATTCTAAAACTAAAGTATTAGCTGGCACATCATACACAATGTGAAACACGGTGGTGGCAGCATGATGCTGTGGTAATGCATGTGATCAATAAGGAAGGAGAATATTTATATTTAGGTGTATTTTTTTGCATCCTTGTGATTCAAATGAACAGCTAAGTAATTCATATTAAATAAAAGGTCAACAATATTTAAAACCCAATTACTGTCTGCAGGAGGCATGTGTTTTCACGCAGAGAGCCCACACAGCCACAGAAGGTAATTATGAACATCAGGATTCCAACAACTATAAGCATCACGGCGGGATCCAATGACAGACTTGCCAGGGTTGTCTCTGCAACGAAAAAGGAAACCTAGAATTCACACATTTCATCTGTTTTTCTGATAGATCTATGTAGCAGTGAAGCTTTTTTTAGAGAAAAGTCCCAGTCCTGACTCTCAGATATATAAGACAATTTACCTGCATGCTTTATCACTCGGGCATAAACACCGATTGCCACCATTACCAGGGAGACTACCTGAGAAGAAAATCGAAAATGACAGAAAACAGATTAATGTTTGCTGAAGAAAACCATTTTGTGTGTTTCTACTTGTCGGGGGTACGGCACCCTCTAAACATCTTGATGATGAGAAAGATGTGCAGAGGGCAATTATGAGTCACAGTTTTATCTTCATGATAAATGTATTTAGAGTAATGAAATCCTCTCTTCACTCTTTTTTTCATGACTAATTCCGCCCGTAAATAACAAAGTGTTCCATTCAGCTCTGCATTTCCATTATAAAGAGAATAAAAGAAAAGCATTCGAGAAAAAAAAAAAAAACCTTCCCAACCTGAATGAAAATAGATCCTATTACCAGAAAGACTGCAGCATTGTGAGAGAGAAGCAACGTGATTTCACTGCCTTGTTTCCTAAAGGCACAGCAAACAATCTAGAGCTGTGGTATATTATGCCTGCAGGCCAGATTTCTATTAGAAAGTATAAAAATATCTTAATAATCAGCACAACCTTAGTAGATTAGTCATGACTGAAAAACGGCCCATACATGCAGAAACAAATGTCTGCAAGTAGTATACTAAACCCAAAGTAGCCGGAGGCAGCAGAAATTATACAAACACATTCCAAGCTTCAAGTTCACTTAACAGCTGCTTACTGAACATGCTGAATACAAACTAACGATCAGACATATCTAATTTTACAGCAGTACTCATCAATCAAAATTTTGCAGTTTTAACTTTAGCAGTAAGGAAAAGAAAAAAAGTCTACAAATCTCAGCAGGTTTAATCTGTAACTCCAGCTTGCAAAATACTGCAACTGATCACCTGATGCTGAAACCCTGCATGGACTTTATGGGCTTACTGTTTTGAAGTAAGCCCATGATGAAGTATGCATCATGTTGTGCAGTTTGCAAGAGATTTTATTTATTTTAACAATAAAAGTGTGAAAGTTTCCCCAAATCTTCTGTTTCCCTCTTTGTTATATTGTCCTTTCAAACTTCTTATGTAATATCTCAGATATTCAGTCATGTTTCTACAGGTTCAGAGGATTGCTGCTGTTTTTTAGGTAAAAGTAAATGAAGGTCACTTCACGGCTGAGTCGCTGCGAGCTAAAACCCTCTCTGTGTTAAAAAGTAACTAAAACCAAACAAAGAGGTGGACACAGAAAACCAACAAACTTAAACAAATCAGAATGCTTAGATCTCCTCAAATTAAGAACAATAATTACAATAGGGAGAGGTCTAACAGGGAGGTATGCTGTCTAATGCACACAGAACAAAAGTTTGGATCACTCACCCAGAAAATAAAATTGAACAAGAACAGCAGGTATTTCACAACCGGACTAATAAATGTGAAATCCTTGTCGGAGCGAGATGCGCCTCTGCGCTGTTCTTCCATGGCTGCTTTATGGAAGTCTGCGCACAGGAAACCCAATGAATCCAGAAACGCGTTCCTGAAAATCAAACAGTATCAAAAGCATTATGATGACGGTGATGGTTGATAAAAGGTGGAGGGAGGCCGGTTGCAGCCACAGCGTTTACTGGTTCATCTGCACTGGGTGGTGCGCTTTGAGTTTCACGCCTTTCCATGTGATCACGTGATACAAACAACCTGCAACTAGGAAGGATGATTTTTTTTTTCATTTTTATTATATATTTTTATTTTTTATTTTTTTTTACACTTAGACAACTTTTATTGACATTATGTATACATAGTGTATACACAACGAAATTTCATTTAGTACAGCTTTCAGACAGTAAATGAACATTTCCAGTGATCAAATGTAAACAGTGTGGGAGAAAAAACATACACACACACACACACACACACACACACACACACACACACACACACACACACACACACACACACACACACACACACACACACACACACACACACACACACACACACATATATATATAGATAGATAGATAGATAGATAGTTAGATAGATAGATAGATAGATAGATAGATAGATAGATAGATAGATAGATAGATAGATAGATAGATAGATAGATAGATAGATAGATAGATAGATAGATAGATAGATAGATAGGACAGGGGAATGCTGCTGTCTCCACAGCTTAGACTGGTATCGGATTGCACTACCTGTGGTGTCGGTAATTGACAAGAGAATATCATTCTCATATTAAGTATAACACAATTTCTATTTTACCACATCAGTATATGCACCAAATTTATGAGCAAGGGTATTAGCTTGAACATACTATATTCTACATTTTCTACATATCATCATCATGACAGATTCTCTGTGATGGTGACAGATGATGCTTATTTGTTTTACAGGCAAGTTGAGAATCCAATATTTTCATTCTAAAGCACTTTTGATACCACATATCCTCCTTTACTTAATTTTCACAGTTGTGTGAGTCTGTCTATGTGTGTTCAAATGTAAATTCATTTAAACACATTCCTGAAGAAAAAATATCTGCTATAATAGGATAAAACCAACGCAAGGAATTGCTTCAATTAAATCATAGTACTGTCTTACTTACAGGCTGTAACAAAGGAATACCATATTTTTAGATAATTCAATAAGAAAATAACATTTAACCATTTTTTTAGGCTTCTGTAAAGTTCTTCATGATGCTCATTGTGAGTTTAAAATAGATAGCTAAAAGAGGAAAAATAGACAAATAATTAGATTCATTAGGAGTTTTGAAAAAAATTATAAAAATCGGTGGCTCAGAAAAAAAAAATTCTGTTAGTTTATTGTGTTTTTTCCCCTTGGCTTGTTCAACAATTTAAGAAACTCATATTATAACTACCTTAAAATATATTCAGACGGTTCTAAAAACTTAAAAGGACTTATGTAAAGAGGAATATTTATATACCAGAGTTTAAAATATATATTTCTAAAAGAAAATATCAGATCAACTACTTGTTTTCATAGCAGAAATGGTGGCAATTATACTAAGCTTACAATGGGTAGAGGAGGTTAGACCAGACAGGGTGGTGGTATGTACTCCAAAGCAGTTTTGGAAAGTATGATAAAATTATAGAAAAGATTTAGTATTAGAAATCCGGCACAGTCTATTCAGATTATATAGGGGTGGCATTGATATTTGGTTATGTTGGGTTCCAGCAAATTAAGGTGTAAAAGACAATAAAAAGGCAGATATATTGGCAAAAAGGGCTTTAGATGGTACAATAACCATTACAATTCCTTTTGGGAAAGGGGAAGGTAAATCACTTATTAGAGTAAAGAAATGGCAAAATAGATGGAACGAAGATAAGAAAGGAAGAGGATTATATACGGTACAAAAATCAAGTAAACAGAATCCTTAAAGAGAGAAACAAAAAGGGAAGAAGTAATAATCATCAGATTAAGAGTGGGTCATACCTATTTAAATGAAAATATATATTTAATAGTGAGGAAAAATAATGATAAATGTGAAGGATGTGGACAAATATAAAATTTAGAACAAGTACTGATGAACTGTACAACTTATGAACATGAAATGGAGAAATTAAGAAGGATGGTTGGAAGGATATGGAAAGAATGGAGTCTTAAAGGAATATTGGGAAATTAAGGAAATAGAAAGGATATTTAAGGATTAAGGGAAGCATTATTTATTTATCTACAGAATACAAAATAAAAAAAAAATAGAATTTGATGCAAAGTAATGTTGCTACACACTCATGTACAGTAGGTGGCGGTATGCACCATAAAGTTGCTTGCTGTCCGCCATAATAGACAAGAAGAAGAGGAAGATTTCCCTCCAGACGCCACCAGCAGATGGCTCTGTTGTGTGGTAACGCTGCAAATGCTACAACGCCAGGACAAGAAGAAGAAGAACACTTGTTCGATGTATCCGGAAGTTGCTTGCTTTCGGAGCTCTGGAAGACAAATGCAATTTAGTGTTTTACTTCTTTCACTAGAGGTTTCCAATAGTGAAAATGGTGCGGAGTGGCAAAGGTTTGTCCCATATGTTACATACTTACCTGCTAGTTTCGTTACTTAATGTCTCCATTTCAATAAACGTTGCAGATATTTAATTAATACCAATGCTAATTTTAGCTCATTCTCGCAGTGTTTAGAAGTGAATATAGGTACTTTGAATCTTCAAAATCTACTTTGCTTCATAAAAGACCTGGCTGTTGTGTCGCTTTTAGGCTCCCCGCTTCCTCCAGCGTCCTTACAGCTGTTGGTCCCACCTGTCAGGCTGATGTCTGCCTTCGTGTGGAAAGCGGTGCAGCAGGACAGTGCTATGCAGTATGAGAAGCTGCTGGACTTCATCGACCTGCTGACAGAGGTAGTCCCGGAGCTTCTCAGTCCCAGTCAGAAGGGTCAGCTCGTCCTGGGCATCAGAGCAAGGGTGAGCAAAACAGTGACCCTTCTCACCAGACCGTGAAAGAAACCAGCCTATTTGGTCAAGCCTTCTAGCACTTTCCCCTCTAAATTACATATGAAGCATTAAAGCATTTTTGTCTTGCAAAAAAAGTCAACATTTATACACCAAAACCCTACACAGATCCCGCACGGATTCTTTAAAAAGCAGACATTTGGGGCTGAAACAGTTCAATTCAATTCAGTTTATTTATAAAGCGCCAATTCACAACACATGTCATCTCAAGGATCTCTACAGTTCACCAGATCAACAGTCAAATTGATTACAAGTTTTCTATCTAAGAAAAACCTGTTGATTGCATCGATTCATTGACTCGGATGCAATCCCTCACACTAAGCATGCTTGTAGCGACCGTGGAGAGGAAAACCTCCAGCAGAACCAGGCTCAGTGTGAGCGGCTATCTGCCGAGGCCGACTGGGGTTCAAGGAGACAGAAGCAGAGATACAAAAATCAACTGTAAAAGGCCACCCCGTCCAGGAAACACACAGCCAGGCAGACGAGCTCGGAGCCAACTCCCATGTCAGAGGATGAAGAGAGCACATCCAGCCAGTCACAGTCAGAGAAACAGGACACTGGAAAAACAGGCCAATCTCCAACATACAGTTAATGGGATTAATCGATTATTGAAATAATCATCAACTAATTAATAAATGAATCGTTAACTGGAGTGTAGAGACTTGAAATATGCTTTTAGCTGACAGAGAAAACTGGTTTAATTTAATAAAATTCTCCTTTAAGGAACCTTTTGCTATCCAATTATGAATTGATTAATTGAAAAAATAATCAACAGATTAATCGATTTGCAAAAGAATCATTAGTTGCAGCCCTACAAACGTTACCACAGTAAACAATAAGATTAAGCATCTTCTTAAAAAGCAATAACTGTAATCTGTTTTATTAAGATTTTATCTCGAATCTATTGTATTAGTCTCTCATGTAGCTATAGTATTTTTGGCTCATTTCCCTTTTTTCTTTTCTTTTTGTCATTACACTGTCACATGTACCGTGCAACGAAATAAACCCTCTGCATTTAACTCATCCCCTTCAGCTAACCAGCCGCTAGCTCAAGTGGTATCTAAGCACTCATATCAAATAAGAATTATTAGATATATTGCTTCATTTCAGCGAAGCATTTAGATGTTTAAAAACGGCCTCGCATCTGACTCTCCTGAGCCTTACAGCTCAGAGTTTGCCTATTCTCCTTATGCATGAAGGTTTTTACTCTGAGTACCTTGATTTCTTCTTACTGTTTTATATACTGTCTCTAAAATGATCCCCACCCAGTATGGGTTTGTGTTTTATGGTGTGTTTTTTTTGTTGTTACCCTATTATTGACTGGCTAACTTGTTCCCCTTCTCTTGCTAATTGAGGACTGGAGATGGGAAGGGTACCTAAAATTAATTGGCTTGTATAGCTGAGGACTAGATTATTTTCATATTTCTTCCCAT
The DNA here is from genome assembly GCF_016077235.1 of Cyprinodon tularosa. Classification (NCBI taxonomy): domain Eukaryota; kingdom Metazoa; phylum Chordata; class Actinopteri; order Cyprinodontiformes; family Cyprinodontidae; genus Cyprinodon; species Cyprinodon tularosa. Next base: position 765,185 of record NW_024038972.1, on the reverse strand, counting down.
TTGTCATGAACTTTGTCTGCAACCTAAATTGTTGTGGTATTTGTGGATTCATAAACATTGGAGAATCCCTCCAGTGCCTCTCCAGTTTAAACAGTTCTAAACTGATCCAAAGCAGGTCAGCCAATCACGTTGCAGTATTACAATTTAAGATGGGACACATAGCTGTGATGAAGGCAACAACTTCCGAGCTCACAGCCCAATCAAAATAAACATGGCAGTGCAGGACGACGCAGGCGTAGCTGCTGCTATCACATTTTTTTGTCAGAATCCATGATTTCATCTTTAAAAGAGGAACGGCAGGAGTACAAAACTGTAAGTGATTGTTGTTTCTCTTGGCTTCTGCTGCTTTTTCATTTGTTATCATGATTGGCTAAACCAAATCTGTCTTTTTAGGTTTATTCGTCAGATGTTTGTAGCTTCTGTTGATGTCTATGCTCTATCTTTATAACCTCTCCAACCTTTTATCCCACTGCAGTTTGTTCTGGAGCTTTGTCGGGGCAACGGTGTTGCCAACCTCAAGACCATCCAAGGACACCTGGATAAAATACACACCTGCTGCCTGGAACTGAGCAACAGTGAACAAATGGTGAGCTTTCATAAAATATAATAATCCGTGTATCATTCGTTCTTTCTATTTTCAATTGCCAATCAAAAAACAAAAAATAAAAAATTGACTGGTTATTTTGTTATTTGTTTTTTATGGTTAAACCAAAAACGAAAAAAGGATTTGTTTTTCATATATCAATTCTAAGCTCAGATCAAGAATACGAAATGGAAAAACGCAGAATTTGATTTTAATATTTAATCGGTACAGTTTACGTGACCCGGAAATAGCTCTTTGCGAGGCAGTGGGGTGATGAAGTGGCTACCATGGCGACGCTAGAACGCTGTTTGTTGTTGCTAGTTAAAAGTACAGTGCACAGAAAAGTTTCAAGAAAAAAGTTATACCTGGAAAATCCTGCAAATTTTCTCCGTTGTCATGTCCTCCTCAAGAGTCACACGCTTGGATCCTCGAAATAAAACGTAACTGTCCATGGCTGATAGGTCCGACTGCCTTATCTGGTGCAGTTTGATCGAACGTGGTGGGAGTAAGCCAATTGTTTTTTTAGCTAACGCTCCACCAAACTTCCGGGTCATGTAAACTGTACCGATTAAATATTAAAATCAAATTCTGCGTTGCTGTCCGTTTTTCCATTTCGTATTCTTGATCTGAGCTTAGAATTGAAATATGAAAAACCAATCCTTTTTTCGTTTTTGGTTTAACGATAAAAAACAAAAAACAAAATAACCAGTCAATTTTTGATTTTTTTGTTTTTTGATTGACAATTGAAAATAGAAAGAACGAATGATACACGGATTTATAATAATCCTTTTGCTCAATCAAAAAAGTTAAAATACAAAAGAAAGAAAAAGAATCTGATCATTAATGTTTTTGATAACTTTTGTGCACCCACTTCTTGACAGGAGAGCTCTGATATTCTGAAGACCTCCTACAGCAGCTTTGCAAGCCTGGTGCAGAACATTTTGAATGTTCCCTTGGAAAAGGAAGTTTTCTTCCAAGTAAGTTTTTTTTATTTTAGATATATTATATCTCAGAAAATAAATCTATATATCTTTTAATTTAAAGGTATGGTGGAGGATTTTCATTATTTTTTTAAAACTGCCCTGTCTATAAAAAAAAATGCACACGCACAACACTGTACCCGGTTCCGAGAGGGCCTATTGAATGTGTGCGAGAGCATGCACAAGCCCATTACTCCTGGTGTACTCTCTGTTTAAAAGTTTAAGACTTTTTACATTTTCCACTATGTGGGACTCACACTGTTAAGTGAAAATGGGGACTAACACTTAGGACGGCCTTACGTAAACATATCACCAGAATGATTGACAATTAGGAGAACCAATTATTTTCATGATCCACCCAAAAAAAGAACATCTTCCACTATACCTTTAATAAAAATAAAAGGTCAAAAGTCTAGCCCCCCTCCATTAGTGAATGTAAATAACCTCTGATTTAAAAAAAAGCAATCCATAACATTATCAGAAAGTAAAACCAATTTAAATCTGGCCCTTTGGTTGTATTTATAGGATGTTTTTCCTGAGCACTATGGAGCTGCCTTCAACCAGCGGATCCAACAACTTGTATCTTTACTTCTCACAAGGCTAGAGCAGCTGCTGCCCATACCGGACCTGCAGCAGGTACTCTAAAAGCTTCTACACAAGCACATATTTTGCTTTTGTGTTTTCCCACCATTCATATGGATTCTGTTTGTAAATATCACTGAGCTGTCTGCACGCCTGTTGTCTTCTAGACTGCAAACTGGCTCAATGATTCATCTGCAGCAGAAGACCTTGTGCATCATCTGTCTGAACTGTTCCCTCTGAAAACTCTGCTGCTTCATCACAGAGAGCTGGGGACTCTCAGCTCAGGTGAGATCAATGATCCACTCTATCTTTTCTTTTTAAATCTAAAGTGGCTCCAGTCTGTAGCGAAGTTTTTCTTTTACAGCTTCTTCGAGCACAGAAGAGGATGTCATTTTATCCACCTTGGCCCTTTCTACTCAAACTGATCAATTTAGTGAGGAGGATGATGATGATGAGGACGATGATGATAAATTTGAGAGCGATGAAGAGCCACTGGAGCTGGATGATATGGAGGAAGACTCAAATCAGAGTTTAGATGATGCATCGGAAGACTGGGTTCCAGAAACTAAATCAGGTCAGCTGCAATCTAAATATACTCTTTAATCAGTTACCATCTTACCTTACCCAAACTGGTTTTTGCTTTCTGTGTTTTCAGGTTCTCTCTCTCGTTTATTCATCTGTACCAAGAGTCCAGAAACACAGCATTTACAGAGGCCAGTTCGAAAGACCAACCAGCGCACGCAGCACTGGACTGTTCCTCTTGACTCCACCAAAGCAGAGAAAAAGGTAAACAAAAATCTTAAAATTAAGGAAATGAAGATTAAAAACAAGAAACCAGAAGAAAACTTAAATCAACAGAAAGGCAAGCAGAAAGACAGTGTTGACAAAAAGGGGGAACATGACCAGAAGAAAGATGGGTTTAAAAACAAAAGTCGACGGAAAAGGAAAGAGCCGACTGGCAATGATAGAAGGTTTCTTAGTACGCGACCTGTAAACAAAAGCTTCACAGAAGAGGAAACTAAATGCAAAATATGTGAGAAGACATTTGAGCATCCTAATCAGCTGAAGACACATGTGAAACTCCACTCCTTCCGTTATAGCTGCATTGAGTGTGAGAAAGGATTTACAAGCCAGTCAGGATATTATCACCATCAGAGACTTCACAAGAAAGGGCGAGTGTTCACGTGTAAGGAGTGCAACAAGGGCTTCTTGTGCAGTTATTCTCTCAAGCAGCACGAACGCCTGCACAATGGTCCCACCAACTTTTGTGAAATTTGTGAAAAAAACTTCAGCAAAAATGGCTTTGTAAGACATATGCAGATGCACAAAGGAGAAAGGAATTATCTGTGCACCATCTGTGGAAAGGCTTTTCTGTCCTCCGGGGAACTGCGACTGCACAATCGCTCTCACACAGGAGAGATGCCATACACCTGCAACCACTGCGGGAAGGGTTTCTCCTGCAAGGGTCACCTGGTCGTCCACACACGCTCTCACACGGGGGAGCGTCCATACCTGTGCTCCGAGTGCCCTAAACGTTTCCTTACCCTGAACTGCCTGAAGAGGCACGCTCTCAGCCACAATGGGGTGAAGCCCTTCAAGTGTCCAAGTTGTGACCGGGAATTCTCTCAGCAGGGGAATATGAAAAGACACATGACCATTCATAAACCTGACTGTTAGCAGTTTGACTTAAACCTCCATATTTTTCTTCCATGTTATGTTGAGTATGTTAGTAATGATTATCTCTATGCCTTCTTTATTGTAAATACTATTAAAGTACATTCACTAAATTTCGTTTTTGTTTATTTTGCTGCTTCCTGATTGAATTTTCATCAATTTTTCTTATTTTAATATATCTTTTTAAATGTAATTGTGTCACTTCAGCAAAGCCTTGCATGTAAAAACTGACCAATACAAACATCTAAGACAAAACTGAGAGAGATGGCTGCCCACGTTTACTCTGAATCTGCTCTATGCCTCCCTATCTTATAGTGAGCAGATTAATTCAAAGACATTGTTTTCTGAAATGTTGTTGTGGCCCCAGAAAAATACAAAAAAATTGATGATCAAAAAGCATTTTGAACTTCTGTTTTCATATTTATAAATGGTCGGCAGTCCTATTTTGTTTTAAAGTCTTTATTCTAAAAGTTTCTAAAAGTGATCTATTCTAAAAGCTGAGATGCTTTTAGAAATTTATCGTACATTATTCTGCAATTATGTGATTTCTATTGTATATGAGGAGCTGTAACCCTTTTCTCTGTTTGATGGTGAATCTGGCTAATATGTTTTCTTCGTTTGATGTTAGTTGAGATCACATAAGATATTTTTGAGAGCTTTTGTTGTGATACAGGTTTTTATACTGACGTCATGTCATTTCCTTGTGCACTTCAAATTAGAAAATCTGCTGTCTTTGTAGCAGATCTGTGGATGCGTTTTAAGGCAGCGTGTAAAACTCACTGCTTTCCTTGTTCGACATCTTAAAAGAAAATAAACAAGCCAAAATATCAGGAAGGGAATTGAAATGTGGACCTCCAGAAGTCCAATTTGTAGTTATTATTGCCATACCTGCGGGGTCATTCCTGTTCTATTTAAACTATCGTACATAATTAACAGCTTGGGAATGTCAGGGGATCATGTTGTCTAAGAAAAATACAGATCAAAGATGTGCATCAACCCCAAAGCAAAAAACCTTAAGAAAATGCTTTCTTAAGCTGGAGAGGAGGTGTCCTTCTGTAGTGAATAAAACCCCAAACCAACATGACCTGAAAAGCATCAGATGCACTGATTTAAAGCTGGCTGCTCCTGGATTCTAAAGCAGTGGGTGCCCGTTCTCTCTAATGATGAATCCATCCATCCATGCTTAGTCATTGTCAGGGGCTGGTGCCAATCTCCGGCAGTCTATGGGCGAGAGGTTGGGTACACCCTGGACAGGTTGCCAGTCTGTCGCAGGGCATCTTGTAGACACACAAAGTCCCCATGCAGACACACACACCTGAGGATAATTTAGAGAGGCTTAGCATTCATGTTTTTGGACTGAGAGGAAGCCAGAGTACCCGCAGAGATAATTGATGAATCCATCTTCTTCATTTAACAAACCAATCTGGGTTTTCTTCAGATGTGAAAGAATGGATTAGGTTGCTGGTCCATAAACATCCCTACCTGGTGGACAAAGCAGCTAGGATTTTGTAACCAGATAAGGAAAAGGGAACTGAAACACAACTGTAGGAAATGCAATTTATTTGCAACTTTTAATAACATCATTCCTCAGATAAAAATGCAATGTTACAGGAATATACATCAGATATTAATTTAAAACTTGCTTTCAAGGGACCATACAGTCTAAATATACTTTTTCCTTTTTTATTTACTGGTAGCGTGCGTTATAAGCAAGACAGACTCTGTCACCAATGACAGACTGACAAGTTACAGATACAAACTGTACATAACTTATTTACAAATCAACTTTTTTTGGTTTATTTTTTTCAATTAACTTTTTATGGAAAATAGGAGTAAAAAAAGTGATTGAATTAATATTCTGATTTATTTAACTTGTATTCTTTCCCTTTCTAAAATCTAAATTAAATGGACAGATAATAAAAAAAAATTGAAAAAAAGGAAAGAGAAGAAGGGAGAAAAAAAAGGGTGTGTAAACTAAGACACCATGCAGTCCTCGCTAATAGACCAAAAGACAACTAAAGGAAACTAAATAATGATGGGCCAGTATCACTTCTTCGAAATTGGTATCAATGAAATCCCACCTGCTGTGGAGGGGGAGTGGCTTATTGTGAAGAACTACAAAAATGGCCACCTGCCTCCGAAGCTACCAAGCACAATAACATACTCTAATTTGTTATTTAGACCATAAATAGTGCTGTTAGTTAATATCACATTTAACAGTTTCGCCATTACTAACATTTCAACAAATTGAGCGTCATCTTCCTCTAAAGGACAAAAGACTCAGAATAAACATCTTTCAGATGAGTTAAAAGCAAACTGCTCAGTCCTGTCAGTAATGGCCCTTGAACACTTTGCATGGGCTGTAACCAAAGACACAAAAAGGACCGTGAGACCTTGCTGCTGACAGGAGAGTAGAACACACACCTCTGGAATACACTCAGGTAATGAAGAAATTAAAAAAAGTATATAGATGCTGAAGACGACTTGATGTAAACAGTGATAAATCTGCATTTCCCCACGTCACACAAGTCATTTAATGTTTCTTACTCTTTGTGCTCTAAAAATGGAAACCTAAGTGACAAAACCTTCTTTGACCGTGATTACCCTAAACATTTCCTGTAAGATCACTAATCATTTAGCAGATTATTCTATTTTTAAATCTTGGTTGTAAAATCAGCAGTTTAAGACAAATGAAACAGACATTAAGTCAAAAGGAGGTTAAGAACCATTGTTCCCATTCCTCTGGGGTCTAATCAATGGTTGGCAAAATACACACACTGAATGAATCAATTATATGAATTAAAGATCATATGGGTGTGAAAAACAAATCTTGTTGCAATCTTGTGGGGGTCTTCAAGACTTTTCGATTTACTGAATTTTTGCATAACCGTTACAAAAATAAAACAAAGGAGCACAAAGCTTTCAAGGACCTATTAAAACAGTCATTCTAAGTATTGACATATAGGTGCTGATGTATGTGCTGCTACACAATGAGTGATTTATACATAGTTATTCTGCATGCTGTTTTAATCCTACAGTACAAACAAATCTCTCCTGTTGCCTCCAGAGAAAAGGATGTGGGCAGCTCATCCCCACCAACCTCTGATACGCTCAGTAAAGAATTAGATCACTGACAAAAAAGCGATATACTGAAAGAACATACAGGTTATAAATTAGGTGTGTTTATGTATGTGTGTTATTTCCACATACAGTAAATAAATCATCCCAGTATAGTTCCTACAGAATCCTTCACCGCTCTGAGCCGTTTATCAATTCAATTATAGCAAGGATTCACTTTTTTGCACAAGCAACAATTTCAAGTGGGAAACATTTTTTTCAGAATGTAAACTTATCGTTTATCTGTCAATGCAATGGAAGCCTCTTGTTGCTCATAAAACTCCCCAAAAACCCAGCTGTCCTCCTAAGTCAAAATTAAAAAAGCCAGCATCTGCACAATTCCAAAACTCTCACAACACAGGATCTGAAAACCTGATGTTTTTTTATTTATACGTCAAAATCATACAACAGAATGCAACATCTCTCACCAAACTGCTATTTCACATTTTATAATTTTGATATATTTGTATAATTTATTATCCAAAATACACAAATTTAATAAAACCATTTTTATGTATATATTTCTCTATATATAATCCCATCTTTTTCTTTCTGATCTCTTTCTGTCTGCATCATTAAAATAGTATCTGTACAACAAACACAGAGATGTTTCTTTCTGGCCTCCAACAAAAAAAGAAGAATTAGGATTTTGATTTGCTTTTTTCCTCAACAGGCTATGCTAACTTTACCTCAAAAATATAATAAAATCTCTATTCAAAATAGCCATCTTAAAATATTTCATCATGATTTAGCATGAACAACAAAGATTTTAATTTACAAGAAAAATATAAAGCGCTTCTGTTGCAACAATGGTAGATCCGCATCAGCGAATTGTGAGGAATAATTACTCCCAGCCTTCTGGTTTCAAAAAATTTTCCAGCATGTTCTTCAATGAACAACAAAAATCATTTTAACGTCCTTTAAATAAATGGCCATTCATTCTGATTCTGCACGTAGAACCTGTTGTGTAAAAAGTAGCAGTAGCATCATATCGCTTTAAAGCTGAAATCAATTAACCAGACATAAACCTTCTTATATTCTCCATTCATTTAAATATATGGATACAAATCTATATAGATGCAGTTTAAGTCCCCCAAATGCACCTCAGAGATACGCATAGAAGCTACACTATTATGATGGTTCACAATATATGAAAATCTAGTCCTTTTTAGAAGTTTATTTTCTATTTTTTGGTTTGTTGCTAGGATAATGCGTGTTTTGCTGATGTAGGACTACCTCAAGAGAGACCTGTCTCTTGCTGCTACAGTTGGAGTTGAAGAGCAGACACTGACCTGTGTGGACAAGCAGTCGATAGGTTGATGTTTTGAAAAAAAAAGAAAAAGCATAACGCTTAAGTCTGTTAGATTTCAGATCTGCCGGCTGATCTGCTGTGAGGTCTAACAATTAATTAAAAGCCCTAGTTTTTTATTGAGGTTTAGACAAAAAAACATTAGTTTTGCAGAAATATCCAAAAAGTTTGATAAATCCAAAATGAAAATGATCCAAGTGTTTATATGAATTATAGGCTACACAATGTAGTTGCAATATTTTCTGAATTTTCAAAGTTGGAAACTCTCCATGGGAATAAGGAGGATTTTTGGTGAATTCATGGGTATGAACAGGGATAAATAGGATTGAAACTTGATTTTAGACTAACACAGGTTGGCTCTTGTCAGACATTTAGGTAAATTAGTTTGGGAGGATATACATTTCAGCTTTGTGCAACACAATAATCTGTGACACCTCTCAATCACATGTAGCACAATGCTTACTGCAGGGACATTAAGGGCCCTTACATTTTTAATCCCATGCACAGATTATATCTCAAATCCTGGACCATCAAAGCCACATGTTTGAGCCTGGAGCACCAGAATAATATAAAACAAATTTTTGTTGTTTAGGATATGTGCTATCAATTCATAAATGTTCTATATATATATCTTATGTTTCCTTAATATGTCAAATATCTATTTTTTTCACAATTTCCCATTTATTTGCATCAATTCCCATGAAAAGCTTCCAATTTGCAATAATTTTAAAATTTACAGAAATAAGCCAGAGATTTTCACCCCTCTTTTTAACCTTACATGTGCAACTTCAAACAATGTTACCTTTTTTTTTTTTTTTTTCATCAGAAAACTACATTATTTCTGGTTTTACTTTTGGTTAAAAATACACTCATCAAAGTGGAATTTCCATCTATCTTTAGGCCTAAATAAGACATCCAGTCCATATACATTCTCATATAGGTCCCCTTCCTTCTCCTTATTTAAACATTCTGGTGATTAAATATTTATATTTGTATACATTTTGCTAGATATAGTATATAAAAATATACAATCATTAGCTAGTGGTGGGACAAAAGACAGAATCAGCTATATAGGACCAATACTTTATACCTCTAAAGAGCGAGGACCCCATGCATGCCGAACATCATTTTAATGTATAATTCACCATGTTAGAGCTTAAACCATCCCAAACCATCCAAAAAGTAGGAAATTAAAACATCATTCCCTCAAATAGCCTTCCCATTGTAATCAACCGCCTTATAGATTGTCATCATTCTGACAAAGTGGGAAAAATAAAGCCTTTATCAATCCTTGCCTTTACTTGAGTTGGTTATTTCACTTTGACCTGTGGAGGGAGTCAATTGCACCAGAGTGAACTGAGCATTTCAGATGCACAGCTGCTCTGGATGTACACAAGGACAGCAGTGATTTATGGAACACTGGATCAAGTAGGGCCACAGTTTCCATTTTGTGGGTAGAAGTGGCACAAAAAACTAAAATGATCATTGATGCCCTGTATTTAAAAATACTTGTACTAATCATGCAAATTCTAATGATAGCCATTTACATAATAATTGTAGGACTAATTAAAAGTATGTTTTTTTTTTTCTCTAAAAAAAATATTAGCTATTTGGTAATTTTTGTAAAAAGTTTTCACTGTTTCAGTTTATTATCTGCAGAGAAAAGTATTAGGGAGAGATTAAAAAAAAAACATGTTTAAGAATGCTTGTTTTGAAGGTAATGTATTGAGTGTTTTTATGTTTAAACATCTGTATGTATCTCAGGCTTGAGCGTCAGAAAGAATAAAACAAGCCCATAAGACACAAGATATGCAAAATCATCAACCTTATATCCCTCTGCCGCTTTAAATTCCAATACTGACATTAATTACTATTATGTGGACTATAGGTAGAAAAAGCTACTATTTGTAAAGATGATATGATACTTAATGAGTATGAAACAACTAATCGACATGCAAACTTCATTCAGTGCTGATTAAGCTAAAGCACAGAGCTTAACCCATTCAGAAACTCACCTATAAAGCAAAAAGCACAACACATGGAAGGCGCCACAAATAGGCAGGAACATGAAGTCAGCTGCTTTTTCAAGGACAATTTTTTTTCTTCATTTCTCAACTCTGAGAAACTATTTTCTTATTCACCAACAGGAAAAACACTGGTTTCATTCAGTTCACTGCCTCAACCAAAACCCTAGTGCGTAAAAAGACAGGAAAAAACAACTTACCTAGACTGCACTGAAACGAACCTGATTTCAAGTATGTTAGGTTTTTTTTTTTCTGATGCGAAAACCATTAAGTTAAGGAAAAATGATACATCTTGATGAAGATTTTCTTCATATTTTTTTTTGTAGACTGTCACACACGTTTACTTAAGTAACCTTGTACACAGTCATAGTTATTGCATTGTTTTTGCATATCTTGTGGGTAGCAGGTTTCCACCTGCTCATATCGTAATACTGCAACATAACACCTCGATGGTCATGCTTACGAAAATGCTGCTTCACTTCACACAGGGACGCCACAAGGCTTTGAATCTCTCACACCGGCAAAGTAAAGACACAAAGCAGGCCTGGTGGGGCACTTCTAATATACAGAGGCTGCTTTGTGCATATGTTGGGATGAAAGAAGTGAACATTTTCAGCATAAATACATTACAGTGTATATAACATCTATCATAGAGACAGTCCCCAAATCTGTCCATTCATATGTGTGAATATTTAAAATTAGCCTCTTTAAAGCTCGTCCAAAAAACAAACAAACAATAGAAATAAAAACATGGAGAACAACAGTGCTTCCTCTTTCTGTATTCAAATACTGCTGTTGGTTCAAACTAACGTCTTTCAACTCTATCTCTCCATCTTTTAGACATTCAGCTATAATAGCTTAAATTAGAAATGAGGAAAGGACAAATAAATTGCCTTTAAGTTTGGGTTGCAAAATTTTAAGTGTTCAGATTAACTGAAAAAATTCAAAGAATCTCTTAATAAAGCCACAGGCTCCTGGAGAAATTTGGGAAAGTGAGAACACAGGCTTTTTCGGGAGTTAAAATATGGTCAAAAAATCACAAATAAAACAACAGCATGGAAACTTTCAGCACACTCAACATTCACATTTAGATTGCATAATAATGACAGAAGTCTTACTGGCACAGGATGCAGTGTATGGCAGTGTGTTTATGCATACTGTACGCTGCCACAAACCTGCTTTGCTTCATTTGAAGAGCTCAACAGCGATGGAAAATCCAAGAAAAAATAACATTTTGGGCATATCTTAATACATGAAGCTATTTCTGTGTGAGTTGTAAAAAAAATGATGTCAATTGTATTAATATAAAAGGGCCAAAGGACAGCAGGAGCTTTTGCAACATAGAATTAACTTAAAACTGCTGCTGTCAGTAATACTTTTACAAAGGCTTGTGGATGACTTTGGTTCAGCTGTAGCTGTTGTAAATAAAAATGGGAATGCTTTTATATATCTGCTAAATATTAGTATTGTTTTTATAGTTATCTGCATTACAATTACAATAATCCAATGTTTTTCTAAATTTAGTTAGAAAAATTCTTGAAGGAGCTGCAGCTCAAAGTACAACCTGCTATGACTTTTTCTCAAGTGAATTCACATTACAATTAAGTAATGAATGTGAATTTAGTATAAAATACTGACTCTGTTACCTATTTTTTATTAAAGAGAGAGAACAAAATAATCTCACAGCAGTTATCTGTTCAAGCTCACAAATCTGACCTGAACAACAATCATACATGATGACTCTTGCCGACTCTCAGTGGTTGGAATTACACAGAAAATCTATATTTATATATATATTGTGAAATGAGTCTAGAACACAGAGGTTCAATAGAGAAGTCTTACAGAAACTTGACATCATCCCTAATTATTCATGGATGTGTCATTGTGGCAGTAATACATTTTAACATTTCTCTTATTAAGAAATGGTGAATAAGGACAACTGTTATAATTAGGGATGTCCCGAGTCCGAACACTAATCTCCATTCCTGAGACCAGTCCTTTTACTGTATTCCTTTTGCACAGCCTGTTTTAAAATAAACAATGCTTATTTTAGTACCCATGGCTATATTCTAGATACTGTAAAAACTATGGTAGAAATGAGAGGTTATAAAGAAATTTAAAAGTTTATGAATCAAGAGAAAAACATGTTTCTTAAGTTTATTCCAAAGACAATTAACTGGAGCTGTTTTGCAATACCCTACAAGCCTCATTAAAAACAAGTTTTAACGAAAAAGAGTGTAAAACCTCTTAGCATCAGCATAATGCTCTGCATGAAAAGGTAAGAAATGTGAGCTTATTAATGACTGTAAACTGGTGAAAGGACAACATTTCTGCCGCTGTTTAGAAAAACAGACACTGCAAACATTGTGTCATTGGAAAATTAAATCCACAAATCACCTAAAATACAGAATCTTACGGGGAACTGACAAAGTATTCTCCCTGCTATAAATAGGTACAGGGAAGGGAGGGTTTATCTCCTTACAGATTTGTCCTGCTTTTGCATTTTGGCCACTAATAAATATTTCAGAGAACCAACTATTTTTTTAATATCGATAAAAAAAGATTTCCTGAGTAATTACAAGATGCCGTTTTGTTTCTCCTTCCTCTCCTGGGAAAGTTAATTACTAATCTGGGTTTTCCTCATTTGTGGATAATGGTGTCCCTGGTGATCTGTTGGACTCTGACAATGACTTTCTAAACCCTCTTTATGGTTGATAGATGTCACTCTATTTCTTTACTCTTGTGGATTAATTTTACACTTTTTAATGTATTATCCTAGTTAAACAAATCCTACAGATTCTAAAGGTCTGAAAGCAGTGCTGTATAAGTGTGGCTGAGGAGCATAAACTGAAAAGAAATGCAATTAATCATAGTTAAAATTATGTCATTCACTTTTTCACAAAGTGCCAGTTTAAAATTACAGAAATGTCAGGCATATATCAATCTAGATGATGTATTGGGTTGCAACTCTGTATTCGATTTTGTTTTTAAATGGTTTTGTTTATTGGAGGCAAATATTCCGGTTCAGGACATCCCTACGCAAAAGCATTTCTTTTGAAAAAATGCAAAACAATACACATTGATTCCTTAGTTTGATCTGGGAGCGGACCTCAATCCTATCAATGTCCAAATGGGGCTGTAAAGAAAAGTTATGCATTGGCTAGAATTTATAATCAGAGTGACTTTGACATTTGGCTGAGAAAAGTATAAAACATCCTAAAGTAACCACAAAGCTTTGGAAGTATGCCTGTCCATGGTAACCCTGTGTTAAGGAGGCCCATTACTACACAGACACCCTCTCTTGCACACATAACATATTTGTAATGCTACCTTAATTTACTGTATAGGCTTAAAATCTGCTTTTTATAGTACACAAGAACACACGCAGACACAGACATGCGCACGCACACATTCCCACTGACTTTCTCTTCTGGAAAAAATAAATAAATAAATAGATAGAATCTGTAAAAGGTGCATACAGATAGAGAGAAAGACCCTCCAACACACGCACTACCTCACACACTCATAGGTTGTACTAAAACGCAGACACTCATATCAACGCACAATTATAGTTACACACTCGCCCGCACACTACGCCCTGCTTCGATACTTAAAACCTCTAAAAAATTTTTCCTAAAAATAAACCGAGCAAAAATACATTTATAAGACCAGCACCCCGATTGTGCAAACAAATCAAAGATAAATTAAAACAATAACGTCATGAATATAAAACAAAATATTGTCATGGCTAGCCAGTTTTGCACAATATTGAACTGTTTAATACATAGTGGGCGCGGTCTGTAGAAAGAGTGTGTGGCAGCAAATCCGACAGGATTCCAAGCTGACAGGAAGAGGGGTGCCCCGGAGAAGGAAGTGAGGTTGATTGACGGCAGATCTGCTGTGGATCCCCCATGACCAGAGTCTTTTTTTTGTTTTTCTTTGCAATCGGTCACTTCGGTTCTCTCCTCTACCCTTCGATTTTGTTGGCCCCGCATGACAAGCATACAGCTCCTTGAGTGCTGAATAAAGCAAAGAAATCCAGCACAAAGAGGAGAATGGTAAGAAGGTAGCAAAGGAGAGGGAGGAAGGATAGAGAAATAGTGAGGAACTCTGAGGTATGAGGCAGAAAAGGGGGGTCTTTCTGTATCTGCTTAACCACCTGCCACTCTTTTTGTTTCTCGTTTGGGGCAGCCAAACAAAGAAAAGGGCAGATGGGGTGGAACTATCTCGAGGCGAGTTTGTCTCAAGCTGAAGTCTTACTAACCAGCTGAGAAGAAAGAGCCTGCTAGCTCCCTGTTGGCCAGGAAGTTTCCCCCTTTCTGTAACAGCCCTCTTCTGGCTGTTGATTCATCTCTCCAATCCTTCCTTCCACACCTGGCTGTGGTCGACACTTCATTCTAAATCCACTCCCAGGCTGGCAGGACTACAGGTTCCCATAGCTTTGGAAGAGGAGGATAAATGAGATTTAAGGGAACTCTCATCCCAATTTTACACAATACAGCGCTTCATCTTTGTTGAACAAAGGAATCGACCGTTGACCACAGGTGAGCGGTGGTCAGATGGTAATCCTCAAGTGACCTCCCACGAGCTGGTCTCTGGTCCCTACCTGGCATTATGGCGGCCAGTCAAACAACAATAACACACACCACTAAATTAGGCATAGGAAATGAAAACATTAACATACGATCTTACTGGCAGCAAGTCCACAAAAGTACTTCCTGCTTCTTTGTTTGATCTTTATTCCATTTAGTCTGTCCTTTGTCGTTTTTTTTTGCTTGTCTCCATTTTCCTGCTCATCCCACGTTGAGGACATGATAAAACTGTGAGGCACTTTAGAGCCACACTCTGACACGTGTGGTGAACGCACACATACGGGTACAAATAGAGAAAACACACACACAGACACACAGAAGCACACACTCGGATAGTATATTGTCTGGTATACTTTACTGCAGACGCACATACTAGCTCAGTTAAACCCGAAAAGTCTTCTTGTGTTAAAGGTGCATCGCTGGCCGCCATTGTCCAGAGTGACAGAGTGAACCAACCAGCCGCCATACTGTTCGCCAGCACTGGCAAACCTCAGCCTCTGGTGGCACCAGAGGGGCCAGTTTGCTGATCAACGCTGCTGAGGTGGCCCCTACAAGCTCGTAACGCACTCCAAATCGTCATCCTCCAAAAGTCTGCTGTTGTTCTGTTGCGTTCCTGCAACCACAGCTGAACTTCTGTGGGATCGCTCTTCTCTCACATTTGTTTCCTCCTCCTCCTCTTCTCGCCCTCCCCCACTAGCTAGCAGTTCCTGTCGCTCCTCTATAGAGGATGGACCATGGATATAGCCTCTGACCCCTCCGGCCTCTGCCCCGGCGTCACCCGGACTCAAACTGACGACTCGGTCCCTGTGCGGTACAGCTGCTGCTGCTGCATTGTGGCAGGGCAGGCTGCCATTGGGGCTGTGCTGAGAGGTGGGAGTGGTGCTGGATGCGGGGTTTGTGGCTGTGTTGCCGTTGATAATGTTGCTGGCTGCATGCTCCATCTCCTCAATGGTCATGTCGCAGGCATCAGCCAACTCGGCTTTGGTTGCCTCAATGAAGGAAGGGTCCTGGGCAAAATGACCCAAACCTTCTGATATAAGAACCTTTGAAAGGAAATAGGAAAGAGATGAGTTATTGTTTCACTGTGGACTTGATGAATAGTACCTTGCTAAAGTCTTCATAGCCCTTGGAAATCCCGTTCACTTTACGGCTACAGGTAGGCCTACATATTTAAAATAGATTGTATGCAATAAGCAAACGCTAGGCTTTGAACATTTATGTAATAGAAGGACAAGAATAAATAGCATAGACTTATCTTCAGCTCCTCTGAGTCATAAACACTGTAAAGCTTTAAGGAATTAAGTTTTTTTTTGGCTATTCCTCTTAAAAAAAACCTAAAACTAAGACTGCGTGAGTCGGAGTAGAACAAATTTAAAATCTTGCAAAAGTGTCTTTTGGGCCAAAGTATGATTTTTAGCAAAAAAATGTTTTCTTTTTGTTGGTTAGAATAAAACATTTCTGACTCATTGTTATTCTTTTCATTTTGCTGTTTGTAACTTCTAATATATTCAAGCCAAAAAAGAAATTACCGATTTAAAATGTAATTAATCCCGCAAGCCAAATTGGTTATGAATGGAGCGAAATTTGGGAGCTATGGCAACATAATGTGACAGACGGATTCATTCGCCATCCAAACTAATTTTGGGAGTATGTGTGAGTCTTGACACCAACCCCTAAACATAATAATGCTTTAACTTTTTTACTCATCAAATGATATGTTTTATTATGTTTGCTCACAACCTGCAACCCAAGCCATTAGTAAATTCTAAACTCATTTTATTTCGTGCACCAAAAAAAAAAAAAAAAAAATCTTTATTTTATAAATGGCACACCTGAAAATATAAGTTATAATTTAGTTTAAAGGTGTAGCTTAACCTTAACGGTAAGATATATAGTAAAAAAAATAAATAAAACACAGAGATTATATTTGTGAAATGTCTTATAAAAAATTATTTTCGGTAAAATATTCCTTTGAACTAACATCCTATACTAGTTGACATTAGTGGGAGATTACAAATGACTTAATTTACAGAAAGGTATGGGTTTAACCTTAAAATTACGTTTGAACATCTTCCCTGTTTCAGGGGGAGACAAACATTTCAATGTGTTGTACATTTTGTAACAAATTGCTTTTGTTGACCTTCTTTCCAACTCTTCTGTTGAAATTAGATGTGTTGGGTTCATTATAGATCATAATACTTGGTAAAACTTGTTATTTTTCTATATCCTAACTTGCTGCTTCAAACCTCTTCATAGCAGGAACAATAAACCCCTCTGGTGCACCTTTGTCTGCATGATGCTGTTTGTTTATTAATGTTTAACAAACCTCTGAGATCTTCAAAAACAGCTGATTTTTTAAAGTTTTTCTATTATAAATAAGTGTGAAGACTATAGTTTGAACAGGTTTTCAAGGGTATCAAACAAAAGGATAATGAATAGAAATACTTTTCACACTTTTCAGATGTTTGTTTGAAAAAACCATGAACAATATTTATTTAAAAATTATTTACTATCACTGTGTTTATTTGTCACATCTAGGGATTTTAGAACTTTCTCAATACTATTTTCTTTTAATGTGTTTTCTAATAGATGCAGAAGAAAGACTTACCGCTTCCACCAGGCTGCCTGCACTGCCATGAGAGAGCGAGCTCGGGTCCTTCCCCAAAAGCGATGGCACAGTAAGTGACACCGGCCGCCGTGCTCGTTGACTTGACCCCGGCGTGGGGCTAGGACTGGCCACAGGACTATTCCCATTACTGTCACTGTACCTAGATGCAACGCATGCATTTGTCTGATTAAACAAATAACTTATGAGTGTTTGCGACATATCACTGTTATCTATGCAAAGGTCTCACCAGGGCCCACAATTGACAGAAGGCAAGCTGGTATTTAGCTTTTCATGAGAGTTAGACCCCTCTAGCCTCAGAGAGGGAACCTGCTGGTAAGAGGCATCACTGCTTTGGGCTACAAAAACAAAAACAAGGGGAAAATCACACCAAGAACAAGTACAAAGAGTTATTACTGAACAGTTAAAAAAAGCCCAACCTATTCAAATTCTGGTTTCAAATAAGTATTTCCCTTTGGTAAATGTCTGTGTATTCAATTTTTTACAGCTGGATGACCTTTGATAGCTACCTGTGGGGCTGGTTGGAGGTGTGGAACACAGCCGGCTGAAGAGAGTAGGTGAGTGACTCCTTCTCAAAAGAGGACTCAACCCTGCCACTGCCAGAGCCTAGAAAAGAGAAAAGAAAGGATGAGCAGAAAGGCAATTATAACACATATGCATTGTTTAAATTGCAGTGATACACACAGTAATGCTTGCATTCCCTTGAAAGATAAAATTTGACTCTTTTGAAACCTATACTGTAAGGCACTTTCCTGAGTTTCTTTAGAACCTGTGGGGAAAGTTCTAGAAAAATATTTCCCTGGTATTTTTCAGAAATTGTTGAACATACAATATGCTTTGCAGGAACATAAAAGGTAGTTTCATGAGAGTTGCCAAACTTTTTTTCTGTAATTACCTTACTAGTAACTTTTACAAAGTACTGTATTGGAACTTTCATGGAGCTTACCACATAATATCTGGACCTATCTACCCGATTTGTCAGATGTTTTCTATAGTGATCGGAATTGTGGAGTCATCACGCCAGCTCATCCATCCATCCATTTTCTTACACGCTTATGTCAAGTGGGTTCGCGAGGGGTGCTGGTGCCTATCTCCAGCTGTGAATGGGCGAGAGATCACGCCAGCTCTTTACAATGTATTTGATTTGTCCAGCCACTGAACCAAGAGAGTCAAATTAGCACAATTTAGTTCATTGTACAGGTTGACTCACCTGGTTCACTGGCTGGGTAGAACAAATAAATAGTATGGAGATGGATGATGACTCCACAATTCCCTGCTCCGCTAAGTACTTTCCTGGAACTTAGAAGGAGATTTCTGGAACTTAATAGGAAGTATCCTGAAACTAAACAGGTACCTTCCAGAACATTTTTGTGGTGCTTACCAGGTGCTTTCTGAAATTCCCCGAATACTGTCCTTTAGTCTACTAGATACTTTATCAGAGGTTCCACAAAACTAATAAGGTTAAATAAACTTTCAAAAAACCACCTAGATATCATTTGACGAACCTATCTAGTAAGTTCGGTCAAGGTAATATCCCCCAAATACTATGTATATATATATACAAGCTGTAATATGTACTAGTACCCAAATCTGCAAGTTGTCCTGTATCCATGGCGCCACATTTTCTTGAAATCTGAAAACGTGCCCTTAACCACTACTTCTATAGAAGATCTTTCGATTGTTCTAAGGGCTTTAATTTCTTTTTCATTGATTTTCAGTCTAATCTTTGAATCTGACCATGGCAGTGTTTTGTAAAAAATATCTTTAAAAAGGTGGACCAAATGATGTACCACAAGAGTTTGCTAGTTAAAGCTTCGAGAAACCCGAGCTGACACAGCTACCTTTCCTATTGGCCTGAACAATGGTCCTAAAAGCAAAAGTCTACCTGATGATGTACAAGATGTAAAGGTACAGCAGTCTTCTGGGAAACATCTGGCCTAGAATGTCTCCGAAGACACTCCAGATGGAAAGAAGCTCTCCGTCCTGACACAAATCACACAAGAGCCAATTACAGTCTATGTGTTCATACAGAATCTGGTTGGAGGAAGTTCTGTCTTCAGTTCTGTTTGTTCTCACCCAGAGTAGTTGGACAGAGGAAGACTCTTCTTGGAGACTGCCATCCTCCTCCTCCTCTTTGTCCCTCTACTTCTTCTGCTTCCTCCATTGGAGTCAGCTGCTTACATGTTTCATCATGATACACCAACCTAATAGATATTAAAAAAAATTCATAGAGAAAAACAAAATCAGTTTTGTGTTCTGATCAGATTCAAGCTGATGAGGGGTATTTTTTTTTTTTTTTTTTTTTTTAGCAGTACATGTCAGAAGAAAGTGAGTGCTCATCGTCCTGGTACTCCCTGTCGTCACCATAACTCTCATCGTATGTCTCCTCTGTTGACCCCTCCCCTCTCTGGATGATTGGCAGACGACTGTCACTCGAGTCCGAGCTACAAATAAATGGGCCAGCGACCAAATAAGCAAAGCAAACACACACAAACAAAATTAACACAGAGACGCATAACCGATGGGGGCACATTGAGAAACATATGTAAACACATAAAAAAGCAGCTGATTTGCAAAACAGTTAGCAATGAGCTTCAAAGGAGTGGGATTCAAAAAACTGAAGTGCCTTGACTAATTCGTATATGAAACAGTGAGAAGAGGAGGCCTGCAGAGAAGCGGCTGCCATTTATAGCTGTTGTGTCGAAGCAAAAAAGTAAGTAGCACTAAAAACAACACTTAGAATACAAGAAATGATAGCAGACTGAAATTTAGACATCTCTGAAAACTGAAAGGAGAAACTGAAGTGGAGATGCATTCTATGGGCTAAGATACTGACAGCATTTGCTTTACTGGACATTAAACTGGCCCATTGAGGGAAAGGTTTAAAGATGGTTTTGAATTATTGTGTCTCAAAACCATTTGTGGACCCCAGAGATTCATATTTTCGGATTTGTATTTTGTGTTTATTTCTTTCTGAAAATTAGGCTGTGAGACATGATTTGTGTTATCATTTTTGAAATTTGTCAGCACGCCCTTTTTTTTTCTAATGCTTTTCTCACAATTGGAAACAAAATCTGTGATATCCTTTGTGTCTGCAATGGAGAATGTACCAATCAATGTTTGTTTTTTGTTTTTTTAGGTTGGAAGAATATCGGTATTACCATCAAAGTTAAAGAGTTAAATTTGCCAAAGGCTGTCACATCTGTGTCATTACAATGGACTGTTTCTTCTTGATCAGGAAAATCTTTCAAAGATGTCTTCTCATCAATCATGTCTGTTTCATAATCCAAAACTCAGCATTAAGGAAACATTCTGACATTTCAATTTCACTCCCTTTCTCTTTCACCAGATTGTTCACTTTAAAGCAAATATTTCCCATTAGCCACAAAAGTTACCCCCAATGACAATACATTTTAACAATGAAATTCCCTTTTTTTTTTCTTTTTTTCTTTTCTTATCATGCAGCAGAACCAAAGTACTTTCTGAGAACATTCTGGTGAAGAAAACCAAAACAAAATGTCAGCTATTTCAGGGCTCCACAGCAAGCTCTGGGTTAGATCAGGGTTGAAGTAAAACCTTAATAAAAAAAAAAGAAATACAGATAAAACCTAAACCTGTTGGGGCAAAGATCTAATACAAAGAGTTTTAGAGATTCTGAGTTTTTGAAATGAAACACAGAATCTCAAGGAGATAAAAACAAATTTAATAAAGGAATTATAGAATTGAGGAGATGCATATCATAAACCTTTTTTTAAGTAATTTAATATTTATAAAGTATTTCATGTGTAAGTGTTTTCTGAATGTATTCATTCATCGATTCATATATATATACACTTTAAAATTAAGAAAAAGTCCCATCCAACTCAAACATTTCGATTGACTCCAATCAGATTATCACAGCTTGACATAATAATAGAGTGAAAATAACACCCCCTGTGCAATATTTATTTAATTTGAATAATATTAATTTAACTGTCAATATTGATTGAATTTGAATGAAATAAATCAATAAGGAAGATTAGTTGTTAAAATGTAGCACAATAATTGGTTGACTTCAGCTTTTAATGCGTGCTTTAGTGCAGAAATGGCAGTTCTAAAAGTTCCTAATATCCCTATGGTAGCTAGGCATCCCTATAATTTTTTCCAATTCCACATAACTGTTTGAGCAGATAACTGGAGCTACCCTTATTTTAATATAAAAAATACCAGGGAATTACCTGGATTTCCCAATTCTCTTTGTATTTTTTTATGTTTTCTTTTCTAATGCTTTTACACAAGAGCTGACTGGAATGGAGTGTTTTAAACCATATATCCATAGGTTTCTCTCAAATTCACTTAAATGTGATCCAATCAATGAAAAGAGTCCAAAGGTATTGTCCTTATTAACTAGACTAATAGAAAGAGTTTGGGTAATTCTAACTGGCCTCAAACAAAAAGGTTTATATCTGATTTAATGTCAGATGGTGAGGGGGTCATTTTTCTGCACTAAAAACTACAGTTTCAACTTCATTCGCTTTCAATTGGAAAAATGATTCAGTGCTGAAAATGCTGATGACACTTTGCATCATCCATGGAGCAGTTAATTAAACAACCAAGATCTTTTAAAGAGAAAAAGCGCTATGATTCAATTAATATTGCAGAGGGAGCAATACTTATTCTGATATTTATAATATTTAGTTCAGCAAATTTTGCTCCCTGAGCAATGTTTATTCATTTTGAATAATATTAAATAAATTAGCGATATTAATTGAATTGAAATGAACTGAATTGGATCCTGGTTGACTAAATTTAATAATCTTTATTTTTTCATAAAATTACAAATGAACTGAATCAATAAGCTTTGTGAGTGCTGTGAACTGAAGTTAACATACTTTTGGTTCTGTATATTTGAAATCATTGCTATTTTTGATGTGTTAATACTGTGATATATATCATAACTACAATTTAGATATTCTAAAGTTTTATTTTATAATCCAAGTAGGAAAGCTTTAGGATATCTCAAAACATTTCTGTACAGATTGGGTAGCATATTGTGTCTAACCCAGACCTGCTGTGATGTATAATAAAGGAGCAGCAGCGGAAGCCCTTGATGGAAGAGGTTTGGGAGTGTTGCACCAAACAGTCCATCTCTGGCTGACTTCATAACTGCATTGCAAAGCCTGGCTTTTGCTATAGCAACTACCACATTATTTGCACAGATAGCAGCAAGTGCAACCGTTGCATCTTGACAGCTATTTTATTTTGTAAAGCATCATAGGATTTTTTTCCCTTTGTGCACCTAGAAAGCTAACAGAACCCACAGACATTCCCTCTCTGACCCTTGGCAACATACCGCATGAGGGTGTCATAAAACATCCTGTTTGCCAACAGAAACAAGAGAGAAGGAGAGAAAGCAGTTGATGAAGAGAAGAAAATAGTGGACTCATTTTTGTTAGGAAGGAATTATAGATACGTTTCAGAAGAGGTTCAAGGTGAGTGTATGAAAGAAATAAAGCTTTGAGGGAAACATTTGCACGAAGATGCAGCTCATATGTTGAATGTTGTATGAAGACTGTCCTACACTCACCTTTTCGGAGGGAAGCACCATGCTGATCTTGGCAGCAGGATGGGTGTGAGCGGCTGGTCTGTGTGCCCGTCCACGGTGCTTATGGATGGGCTTGGGAATCGGGTGATGCCCTGGGGAGTCACTCCTGTCATTCCAGTGTTATTGGCGTTGTTGAGGTTGGCATTTGAACCTGATGAGGAGTAAGATGAAGGGGTGAAGGTGGTCGAGCCCATCAGCTTCTCGTGGGACGGGCTTTCGCCTTCGCAAGGAGAGCCCTTCTGGCTGATGTGCAACGGACGCTGAGTAGTGAAGGACTGTGGGAAGGACCCACGACCATCACTCTGGTTGTAATAGTTGACATGGTTGCCGAACAAGCCACCCGTGCGCTGTTGTGAAAAATACAGAGAGAAAAACAGAAAACGATATTTCAAATCGTCTATAGTATAGTCCAAGAGCACCTTGGGTAATTATAGGTACCTTGCATTTTCAAATTTTGTCATATTACAAGCTCAAACTTCATTGTATTTTAATAGTAATTTGTTTTAGAGAGTGCATAGTTCTTAACTATGAAAGGGGGTCTGAAGGAAATACATACATTTTGATTCTTTGACAATCACATAAGACAGGAGTGATAAATGTGTATGTGTATTTGACCCCCTAGATTCTGAACCTCAGCTGGTAGCATTATCATTCAGTAGGGGTGCCTTTTATCAGAGAAAAAGGTCAGAGTTGATGGGAAGATGGGTGGATCTAACTACAAGGCAATCGTAAAACTATTAGAGCCAGAAAAAGACTTGCAACTGGAGTCAGGTTTCATCTTCCAGCAGGGCTATAACGGATTGCTTTAGATCAGATGTAATATTGTGGAATGGCCAATTTAAAGGTCAAACCTAAATTCAAATTGAAATCTGTGGAAAGGTTTTAAGCTAGCTTTTCCCTCATACTCACCACCCTGCTTGACTTGGCTTATTTGGTCAAGAAGAATGGAGAATATCTGGTAGATATATTACCCATATGTATTTACCAAGTATTCACTCAGTGGTAAGACATATGTATGCATGTCACACTTTCCAGATTTTTAAAAACCCTGTTTCTTTTGTTTACATTTTACAACTATGCACCACTTTGTACCACAATAACATACAAGGAAGTTTGTTCAAGAAGGACAAAATTTGAAAATAAATACAGCAAATTTATTGCTTATGTAATGCAGAGCAATTATTAACTTTTGGAGGGTGGACAAAACTTATTTTTAGTCACAAGTAAGTCTTGTGGAAAGTCCAACTGAAGGCATAGAGGTTTTGAGCAATGTCAATGTCCTAAACTTTTCAATTTTTGTCTTAACACAGTAATTCAACCAATTATTTAATCTAATTAGAGTGATAATAATCTTTAGCTTTTAAAATTATTGATTTTTATTTTTGTTTTTGTTTTGTTGCCAGAAGAACCAGCAAGCAGAGATCTCAGGGAATTAATAAATCAAACTAATTGATAAAAGAACGTAATAAAAAATTTCAAAATATTGAAGAAGAAAGAATTTGGATCCTAAAAATGTAAAAAAAAAAAAAAGGAGCAAGATAACATTATTATTAGTATATGTGTATATGTGACATATAAGTAATGACGAAGACGAATAATACCAGGCTATTAATTTTTTTTATCTAGATTTGTGTGATTGTTTATTTTACTCATTTATCACTTCAAGAAAAAAATACTTTGATTTTGACTTCAGCGATGACATCACTCCCGCTATGTTTCTGGGGGCATTTTGTGCTGTGTCTATCACTCAACACAAAGGCCACAGATTCATGGCACCTCTGGCATTCCATACGACTGCCTATGCTGTCACTGGGAGCCACCCTGATCACTGTCTTCAGACTTGTAATTAAGATCGGTCTGGAAAACTCCTAACATCTGGATTTCTTACTCAAAAAGCTTAAAAATGATGGTATATGGAGTTACGTTGCTTAGTAGCCTATTCATGGATCATGGATAATTGTTCTCTAAATTTGCCCCACAATTTATAGCATCTTTTTTAAACATACTTTCTGTTTGGTAAAAAATCTTCTTAGATCAAAGAGGTCAAGCTGAAGAAATCTACAATTCGTCAAAGTCAGACTCATGTCCAAAATTTTTGTTTTCATCGATTTAAATCTAAAAATCTGAAATATGTATAAGGCTCGAGTCTAACTTAATGCTAGGTCACATCCTCTGAGTTAATGTCTGTGCTTTGTATAGCGATGAAACTACACTACATGGAAATGGAAAGCAAAGACCAGCAGCTGCTAATCAGGCAAAGCAACAAAAAAACCAGAGCTAAAAGTAGTGGATCGAAGCAGTGCATCATAAAAAGAATACAGAGTATTCTCTCATTATGTATTTATCTCCTTTTGCTCAAAAAGGAACATCACTCAGTCAGTGGGGAAGACTGTATTGATTTTAAATATAGCCACAAACTAAGTAAGTCCAAAACAAAAACAACAACTAAGAGCATAAAATTACCTTTTTTGTTGAGGGTAGTTAAAATACTTAATAATTTATTTTGTTTCATATTTCAGAATTTCTAAAATTATAGAAATAACTGGTGATTTTGTAATCACTTCTTCCTGTCTACCATTAGAATGACTCACTTCGCATTTTGAGCTAGTTGAATACAACACATAGCTGAATTTGGACTAAAGCTTATTTTTCTTGATACCAATGTTGTTAAATTTATTTTTAAATAATTTAAAATGAGTAATTGGATGTAATAATTAGAAGTAGTTAGAACCTTAGATTCATACCATAATTTTTTCTGTATCATTATAAGAGGATATAAAACCTTAATGTCCCCTGACAGCAGACATTAGTGGGAGCTGGGATTCCCTTCGTTTATGTTCTTTTAATGTTAGATGATATACAGTAACTGTGCTCATACATTCTGCTAATGAACATTTTAGATTGTAATGCCAACGCCGTCTCTCATATTACTTATATTTTTCATCTGCAGTTGCACTTGTACCACTGCTTTACCCTAATAGACATTGTATGGAAAAGGTTGATTTTTAACAGACATATCTGGCTTAATCGTCTCTTTCAAATAATCAGCTTACTTGACAGCAGTCGTTCCACATGTGAACAACAACGCTTATTCCGTAGACTTATGCTGAACCAAAAGCCCAGAATATTCAGGGAAAGTGTGTCTACTCCCTCACTGTCAAAGTATATGATGCAGCCAAGCTTTGTGGTACACTGAGCACATGCAGGCATGTATCTGTAAATGGATGGATGCTCAAGCTGGTGCCGGCCGTCTCTTTCTCTCCCTCTTTCTGGAGAGTGAGTGGGGACTTGTGTATCAGACCTTTACCCTGAAGATATCGTCTTCAGACGCAGCTGACACTGACTCCTTCATGCCTTTGTCCATCTCCTCCTCCACATTCAAGTCTCCAGAGATGGCCCTCCTTATCTCTGGACCGATGTCGTGCAGTGTCCGCAGGCCAGCCTGCACACAAGTTTAACACCATCAGTTGGCTTCATAGCCTCTGCTTCCGTTTTTATGGGACTGTCATCAAAAACCAAACACACAACTTCTGTGAGTACCTGCAGAGAAAGGGCCGTTTTGGGGGGTACCTTGGCCACTAGACCTTGTTCTTTCCTCTTTTTAAACTTGCGGAAATATTCCTGAATGAGGAAGGTGGCATAGAACTTTCCAACTGTAACTTCATCATCTGCAAAACAATTCAACATTTTAATGGATAAGTTTTAGAATGAGTTGTCAGTGTAGGTTTGGAGAAATCACATGTGTATTGGGAAGGATACACACCACCAGCAGGGGGCACAACTTGATCCAATAGCTTCATGCTGGTTCTCTTCCAAATCTTTTTCACAATTGCTCTTAGCTCCTCATTAGCCTGCTCTAGATTACCTGGATGTGCATCAAACAGCATGCATACAGTATGGTTAAGGAAAGACTGTCGCACTTAAGACTGAGGCCTCAATTCATCAAAAACCCTCATTTAGATTTGATAACATATCATTTTACTTATAGCTTGAGATCTTGGACACTCCTGAATTCCTTCAATTTCTGCATATTAGTTTTGGGTCTGGAACTTATATACTAGGAACCAGCTGCAGAAAATGTTTATTCTTATATTGTTTCAGCCAAATATAAAAAAAAATACTTACAGTGATTATATTTTGGGCACCACCAGAAAGGGACTGGTTGTTTAACTGAAAAATTTTACAAATTACTTTTCTCGAGTCTATTTTCTAGGCCTCAGATGTATTTGTGTGATATCAGGGTTAGCACTGTCACTAGCATTTTGAAATCACACTGTTGTAGTACTTGGGTTTAGAGTTGCAAATACAGAAATCATCAAAGGTCATTAATAAGCACTTATTAAACCTCGACAATTATTAATCAAATCCATTCTAATTTAGTTTGACTCCAAGGGAAGTCATAATTATCATACATTCTAAATATGTTTCGTAAAATTGCTTTCATTATCGTCCATTCTCTTGAAAGGTCTTGGTTTCTATGCCTGTTAGCTTAACTTGCACCACTCTATAAAGTGTTTGTCCTTATTTGTGTCTGTTACCTTCTGTCTTGATCCTGAGGGCAGTTCTGACCAATGCAAACAATGTGGCATTGAACATAACGGTTCCATCGCTGTTCAGAGGCATATTCATTGACACCAGGCGCTACAGGAAACCACACAGTCATGAGCCGAAACAGTGCAGACATACAGTCATGATCAACAGTTGTGGAGGTCATGGAAATCTGCTGCTTAGAGTTGCTTCAGTTGTATTTGACACTGGGATTTGCATTGGGTCTAGGTTGCTATGAAGATTGAATACATTTAAATTACATTAATAGCAAAATAACTAATACAATAACCAAAATTGCATTAAGGTTTAGCCCTGCTACAAGCCTGACCTGCTAGGATGCTGTTGCAAGAAATCCAGCATATTATTCACTAAATCACATTAAACAAATGAATGAAACTGATGCAAACAGTTTTTAGATGGTTCAGCACAGTAAAACAAGCTCTTAAATACAATAAAAAATAGGACTTTTCCAGCATGTCCATGTCATAAGTGATCACCTATTAGTTCAGTGACACTTAGGGGCAATGGCAGGAAAAGTCCCAGGATCTTGATCCAACTAGAACTTTGCATATGCTTGATGAATTACTCAATAAAAAACATTGAATCTTATGAAACGTTTTAATATATTGTTCTTCAGTTTAACACATCTGACAGGTAATGTGTAGGAATTTGCATTATTTTATATTTTTTTTACCTTGCACGCCACCCTGTGTGGACAGAGCTTTCCAAAACCGAGAGGAGGCTGAATTCTCCGAAGCAAAGTGACTACATCTAGGTGTTTTATCCTCCCCCTGAAAACAAACGACCAAGTCTCTCCCATAAGTATGAGCATGTCTTCATTCTGATGCTGATTTTATTTCTGCTCCCTTTAAACTTACTTAGCCTCTGGGTCATATTCTGCCCATATCCTCTTAAACTCATCAAGATGATGTGGCCCCAAAATTGACCAGTCCCGGGTGAGATAGTCAAAGTTGTCCATGATTACAGCCACAAAGAGGTTGATGATCTAGAAAAAAAAAGAACATAATCAGTCATATTTTGAATTACATTAATACATTAATTAAAAAGTGTAATCTGCAAAACAATACAGTAAAAACATAATATTGACAAATTATTTTGCTCAGTTGAAAACATTCTTCTGTTCTTTGCACATACCAGAAAGGCACACAACATGTAGAAGCTGACAAAGTAAATGATGGCAAACTGGCTGCCGCAGTCCTCATGGGCTGAGCTGGTTTCATTGGTTGACCCTTTCTCGCATGGTTGATTGGGCGAACATGCCAGCATGATCTCTTGCCACGCCTCACCAGTCGCACATCTGATAAACAGAACAGAAGTACAGACATGCAGCATGCAGAATCATGCAAAAACATTCAAATCCACAAAAACAAAAGAATATTACATCCAGATGTATGGAAAAAAACATACACGCACACACATGCATAAACATACACAAAAAACAACAATCCAAATGGGAAAGAGGGGGAGAGACAAGCAAAAAATAAACATAAGTGTGAATAGTTATAATATAAACATCGCTTTCCTTAAACAATTCCATCAAGAGGAAGTGCCCTGCAAAAGTATTCCTACAACTTATTTACATTTCATCAATGTCATTTTTCTGAAATGAATGAGCCGGACTAACACAAAGTAGTGCATAATTGTGAAGAAAGATGAAAAATGCCTTTCACATCTGTTGATAGTCAACCTGTGAAGTGTATCATGCATTTTTATTTAACGCCTTTTTCTCATATAAAAACAAATCAATTATAGCTAAATACGCGTAAATGTGAAATGCCTGTAAATATAAAATCACTAACGATATATCTGTTCTTTAAGGACATTAGCAAGAATAAACTCCCTGTATATTGTTATATCACAGTGGGAAAATTAAGGTATGTTAGTGGGATAGCAAAAAGGAAGAAAAGCAAAAACGCACAATAGTATGTTATATTAAAAGGGACAAAAATCTAAAGAATTAAGAATAGACTGCGAAGTAAAAAAAAAAAAAAGAGAAAAAACTCTTAAATTATTTAAAAAATCACACATTCAGATTAAATGACAAATGGGCAAGTTCAAAAACAGAACAAAAGTCAGAGGTTTATGAGTTTTTCCTGCACACCTACTATGATGCTCCTGAAAGAGCATCAGTGTTGCTTCTCCAGTCCAGTTTATTATTAATGGGAACACCCAGATACTTAGAGGTGTCCATTATTTCAACATCAGTTCCATGGATGTTCAGATGTTGAGACAGTGAACTTTTCTAAGAATCTTTGGAGCACAGGTGTCAAACTCCTCGCTCCGCTGGCTAATTCGCAACTTTTTAGACATGCATGCTCTAAAATACTAGTCAATTAATGATGTCATGTTTGGTGCTTTTGATTCAGCTGTGTTAGATCAGGGACATATCTAAAAGCTGCACAACACCAGCACTCGATGAGTGGAGTTTGACAGCTCTGCTTTATCCAAGAGGTGTTCCCAATTAGTAAGCAATTGGGCACTGTTGCCACAGCACAATGTATCCACCATGTAGAGGCTTTATCTTCTGCAGGGATTTTTGTGGGGAAAAAACCCAGCAACTTTAACATGCTTCAAGAGATTGAAGAGGGCCAGTTTCTTATTAAGAAACTAACTCTAAATATGCTAAAATAAAAGTATATCCATGCACTAAAATAACCCAGTCAAAGTTGAATCCTCAATATTATTGGATGGGTATATGCCTTTTTTATTGACATAGGCTTTCTGGTAATATATGAATAAATTTAAGCCTACGTACTTAAAACTTAAAAAATGAAAATCTGAAAAGGCAGAACCGCAAAAGGCAAACACACGCTAAAATAAAAATCCTGCAAACCATTTTGTGTTTGGTTGTGTAACATTTTCTTTTCACTTCAGAATTATGCACTACTTTATGAGGGTCTCTCTTGTAGAAAAAAATTGTCCTTATTTTTCTATCACCTCATAAGAAATAAAATTCCAAGTCTTTATTTAGTTCTTAATTTTATAAAACACCAAAAAAAATATGCATGTCTTCCCTACATTAAAACATAGTAAACATAAGATTAACAGCAGAAGGTAGAGTATAAATGTTCTTTAAAACAGGTGGAGAAGGTATGAGCAAGAAAGAAAAGTTTCTTTCTAGGATCATTCTAACCATGCTTACCTGAAGAGGAGCAGGACTGCCTGAGGGAACGTCTGGAAATTGTTGTTCCTGTTGATCTGCGTGTGGTCCTGCAGAGCTATCTTACCAAACATCTGCATAGTAGGTTAGGAGGGGGAATAGAGAGGTAGTCACAGCATTCAGAAAATGATGTCAGCAGTGTCAAGAAGCCGTCAGTTTAAGGCCAGCTGTCTCTAGTAAATCAAATCAAACCGCAACCCCACATCAAATGGGAAAGAAACAGCACCACAGCTTGTACAAGCAAAGGAAAGACAAAGAGATTGACAACAAACAAAAAAGAAACGGTGGCCAAACATGTGGAGAATGCTGATTTGACCAGTTCCAGGATAGACGAAACATGAAGGCCTGCTACAGGAGAGAAAAGGAAACAGAAGACCTTAAGATTCAGGGTAACAAGGCAACAAAAGCAACATCTTACCTGCATGCCGATGACAGCGTATATGAAGAAGAGCATCACTATTAGCAGAGCTACATAGGGCAGAGCCTGAAAAGAGGAGATAACCATCAGTGCCAAGTGCTTATAGTCACAAATACTGCAGAACATTCACTTTTCAGATCCCTTTTCTC
Organism: Cyprinodon tularosa; assembly: GCF_016077235.1. Taxonomy (NCBI): domain Eukaryota; kingdom Metazoa; phylum Chordata; class Actinopteri; order Cyprinodontiformes; family Cyprinodontidae; genus Cyprinodon; species Cyprinodon tularosa. The sequence goes on along the minus strand of NW_024038972.1, from coordinate 733,818 downwards.
ACTTATAGTACAAATAATAGATGCATAACAGGTTTATTACAATTAGCTGGTTCTTTAGGAAATAAAAGTGAATGCATCTGAAGTAGCACAGCACCAAGAAAAAGCAAGTAGAAATCATCTGACTACAGTTTAAAACCTCAACAAGATCTAGTCTCTAAATTTTAGGCAGCAGACCAGCTCTAACAGACAGACTGCGTAGCTGGGCTGTTGGCTAAAATAGCTCCTGTGCATTGGTTAGTCAGGCCAAGTCATGCTTAAAATTATTATTTTAAGGGTAATTGTTGTGTATTGAGCCAGAAAATATTTCGAAATTATTTAAAGCATAAAGAATTATCAGCTGATTAGTAACCGCAACACATTTTGGACAAACTGAAGAAAAATAGTAAAATTCTAATCTGAATTTACAGATTTACAGTGTAATGAAGGAATATGTAGACACTCATCTAGAAAGTGCATAATTCTCTTTAACAACTGAATATACATTTATTGGAGGCAGTGGCTAGATAATGGCAGCAACTACATGTGCTGTTTGCGATCCAAATGTTTCTCTGCACACATTTTTTTTAACTGTTTTTTGGTGATTCAAAATTTCTTTAGACAATTTCATATTAATTAAATCCTTGATTACATCCAAATATTTCCCCCTATTCTACATGACTGTAGTCTAGTCACAAACCTTTAATATTAAGAAAAGTGACAACAAGCAGTGACAAATAAAAAGCTCGGCAGAAAATCAGCCATCTGAATGCGCTCCGAATTGTAGATTTTTGAAGCACAGTTTTTGAGACGGTTTTTCAATTTTATCTAATGGTGATTTAGAGCTAGATAGGTGCGCAACAGAGAAACCATTATCTTTATTCCTCTAAAAACCATCAATATGTTAATTCTTAATAAGCTGTTTTAACCAATATACATAAATTTTGACTATCACTATCCTAAACTACCAATCTGAAGACAAATAAAAGAAACAATTCTAAAACTCATAATATATGCACTTTTAATTTTAAGTTAAAGATCTACACTATATACTTGCATGAAATTAAACAAGAAATAGCCCAATTTACCAAGCGCAAGAGAGAGAACAGATTCTTTTTTGTCTTTTATCTACAACTCAATCAAATGATTTAGATTTTTTTGGTGCTTTGTCGAACTTATCTACTGCTTATCTCATCTACAGGGAAATGATGAGCTTTATGCGTTAGTGATAGTAGGATGTATAACTTGAGAAGGAAGATAAAAGATGGAGAAGGAAAGGAGAGGTGGAAAGGCAGAAAAAAAGTATTTAGTATTTCCCTAACTATCCTGCTAGAGTCCGAACCTCTTCTCCATTTCCTTCCTCATCCCTTCAACATGAATTTCCTCAAAGAGAGCCTGAGGAGGGATGACGTAAGGAAAGGAGACTTTATCAGGTTTGGATAATGTAGTTTTAAATCCTTAAAGACCAAAGTCTTATAAGGAAGTGCAACTTGAGTAAGATTAGCACCGCATAAACACAACCCCGTATTTTCTCTAGCATGTTGTGTCCGTTTCTCCCCTCACTTGGAACGATTTGATGAAGGTCCACAGCAGGGTCCGAATCCCTTCCCCGCGAGATAGCAGCTTGACCAGCCTCATCACGCGGAACAGCCGGAAGAAGGTGATGGAGATCCTGGCGTTCTCTTCAGAATTCTGAAGTCCCTTTTGGTGGGGTTTGGTGTTTTTTTTTAGAGAAAAAAAAAACACAGGACGCATGGGAACACATGCAAATTGATAAGGAAGGGAAGCACGCGCAGACACACATAACCCACACAAACACATAGAAATGGGGAAAGACGGACATGCGTATGTAGACAGAGACGTGAGAACCACACAGGTCGTTTGTATGCATATTACAATGAGTACGAAGACGCGGATGTGAATATGCATAACACACACACACACACACACACACACACACATACACACATAGTTAATAAATGGAAATCAGCGTCCTGAGGAAATCCCATCAAAATCAAACAAGAAAAGAGATCTGGGAGAGAATCGGGCAGTCATGCTTTTTATGCGACTTCATGGAAAAATCATTTGGCAGCAGTAAATAAATGTATCCAGCAGCTTCCTATATAAAAATTACTCGGGCTTTTCTGCTGCACAACCTTAATTTCAAGCCACTATACTTCTTTTTGTCCAAAATGATGTAATTAAAACAGGTAAGAATTGCCTTCACCTCAGAGATTTACAGGTACATCTTGATAAAATAGGATGTCAGTGAAAAGTTTATTTTTTGCAGTAAAATCCGTAACCTTTACCTACAATGATATATTTCAAAAGTTTATTTGGAGGTGGGCCTTTGGAGGAGTGGCGGCCTAGTGGTTAGGGCATAGACCATGGAATCCTGAGGTTCTATGTTCGAGCCCCACTCCCACAGACTGCCACTCTGGGTCCCTGCGCATGACCTTTAACCTCACACTGCTCCTTGTCCGTCGCCCAATGGCAGGCCAATGCTTCCCAAGGGGATGGGTTAAATGCAGAGGTGCATTTCTCCAATGTGATCAATGTTCAATTATTTTATTCTATTATTTTTATTTTATGAAAAACTGTACCGCTGAATATGAAATCGATATAAGCTACTCTGCAGCAGGTGTTCAATGTCATGATGTCATGGTTGGCTTAAAGGCTACCTTCAACTTGCCTGCATGGTGGTGTGTTATGTGTCTAAACTTCATCTTGACAAAGCCCCATAGTTTTTCTCGGTTTGCTGACCAATACAGAAAAAAAAAATACCGGTAATGCAATAATCATTAAAGCTAAATTTTGTACTTCCATCAATGCGGCCGGATACATAAATTCAGCCGGAAAATAAAGCCAGCATCTCCATAAAGCTCGTCAGCAGAGTTCCTTAGATCTGTGAGATACAGGACTCCAGACACAATCTGTGCTTTATAAATATTTTCCTAACTCCTGAATGGATTTTACTTTACACTTAAAGCTGTCAATACCAATGCAGTTTATGTACTGATCTCTAGAAACACCACTTCCTTTCACTTACCTTTCCATGATATGCTTGATCAGTTTGGCATCACTGACCTTTTAAGTATATACAAGCCTTCTTTCTTAAAATGGCATGACTGACAGTTTTTGATAATATTCCAATTTATCAAGACGCACATGTACATACAAAATGAAATTTAAGTCCCTTTTATCAAAATATATTAGAACTGGAGTCGTTTTACTGTACAAAAACATTCCCCTGGTTGGCATCTTAAGGGAATGTGGCTTTCTTTTAATTGTTTAAGAAAGTTTGAAGAATGATAAATTGAAGGGTATCCTCATTTCTAACATCTTAAAGCCCCTGGAGTTGCCCACACGAACTAACTAGTGTTTAAATATTTAGACATCTGGCTGAGTGCTGTTCTAATACAGATTTATTTATTTATATTTGTCTCCGCTTTCTATGTTAAAAAAAGGAAAATAAAAATGTAGCATATGGATTTCATCATAAGCAGTAACAGCTGCACACAGGACATGACTAAGAGCTTAATAATAAATCAAGTTAAGACAACGGTAAAAATAATAGCAAAGAACTAAAATACCTAAATGTGATCCATGAAATACAGCAGACGGTTTGAAACCTAATATTTTTTGCCATTTATATTTTTCCAAGAAGCCATTAATTCTTTATGTTAATCCCCCAGAGAACACACAGTGTGTTCTTTTAAAGAACCGGTCATTCTCCATATATCCCATTGCAGTTTGGGACAACAGATATTATACCTTTAAACAAAGTGCTGCATTAAATTTTTTATTTATTTTTTTATTCATTTTTTTTATTAATGTATCTGTTATTAACTAGTTTTCAGAACTAAAATGAGTTGTCCCACACTCCACTGACGGATATAAGGAAAATGATGCATCGCTCTGAGGAGTGGAAATCACAGTTCAGCACTGCAAGTAATAACACAGCTGGACCACAGTGGGCGCCACTGCACCATTAGAAGAGTTGGGCAAGTGGGCAGGAGAGGCACAGAGAGAGAAAGTGTGACAGAGAGAAAAGGAGTTTGATTAAGGAGAGTTTGAAGATGAAAAGTAGTTTGAAACAAAAAGACCAATTTAGAGGCAGAAACATTGACAGATACGTTGCCTGGCAAAGGAGAACTGTTCCTCACTGCTTCATGTTACAGACATAACCTTTAATGCTGCTTTTTGCCAATTTGTTTGATAGACCAATAAAAGTATTGCATATTTGTGAAGTGGAAGAAAAGGTTATTTTTACTTAGAACAAAAGAACCAAAGGTGTGGCATACGTATTAAATATATGCCCTCTTCCCACCTTTATTCAATACCGATCAGATCCATTTTTCACTGCAGCTGATTGATTTTTAAGATGAAGGTTTTTGCTGAATATTTAAAAAAAACTGTAAGCATGATTATCAGGTTTTACCTTTGATTACAGGATTTAGTTGTTAGCTTATGGGTATTTTTTGATGGGTTCATTTAACTAGGGTTCTCGAGAGCTCCTGTCCTATTTTTAGTTGCGGTGTTGCTCCTACACACATAAACAAATGGCTAAATTACCTCAGAAGCATTTAATCAAGTTCTGCAGGGGCCCAGTAATGAGCCCTTAGTTAAATTTAGGTGTGTTAGAGCAGGGGTGTATCATAAAGTTGTAGCAAAGTGGATTCTGGAAACTGGATTTGGAGACCCCTTATCTAAACCATTCCATTTTTGCTGTGGTTGTTCAGGTAGAAATCTGACTGGAAGGTGAATGAGTCTACAGTCTATTTTAGCCTTTCATAAGTTTCTTCAACTTTGACAAGCTCTATTGTATTTTGCCCTTAGATCAAAAAGTTCAAACTTGTTCAAGTTTGATTTTAACATCTCGTTCCTGTCCCCTACATGACTTTAGACAAACTTCCTTAGTTTTCTTTTTCAGCCTTTCTTCTTGCCATCCTTGTACACAAGCCAGATTTGTGCAGCTGTTTGTCTCATCAACAACTTCACCAACCTAAGTTGTTTTTTATGCAGGTCCTTATGTGTTACCATGGTGCTTGTTGGAGGCTTGTACCTTGCAGTGTTTTAAGCTGGAGACATTGTTTTCCAATCTAATCCTTTTTTAAACCTCTTAAGAACTATTTCTGTGTTCTCTAACATTCTGTGTTTACCAGTTGGATCACTTTTATTTGCAGCACTGTTTATGCAGGTATTATTAGAGTAAAGCGGTCGGAATACATCTAATGGTTTCATTAGTAAATGCTGTTGTAAACAGGACTTTTTCTTCCTCTTCACTTTTACTTTTTGTTGGTCTATAAGAAAGTAAAATAAGTTTAAGTTTGTGTTTATAAAGTGACAGAATGAATCCTTTGTAAGGCACTGTAGATAGACAGATAAATGTTTAGATGGCTGGCCAGTGGAGAAGAGTAAAAGATGGCGTGATTGCGTGATCATGATGACTTGAACCAACGTGAAAGCACAAAAGATAACCACAACATAAGAAACACAATACTATATTTAGAAAACACACAAGACAATTATACTCTGCCTGCAAAATGGAGTGTCCCACAAACTCACACATTCATATATACATGTATATTTTCACAATATAAACAAGAGAAACATGACTATAACTCTGAGCATGCTGCAGAGGACCATAGCTTGAGCAACAGTAGTGAGATGAAATGCTGAATGGGAAGCCAAATGCTTACGAGTATCAGAGAGAGGGACAGAAAAAGAGAAAGAGGATGGAGAGATGGTGGAGGAGGTAGGGAGGCGGACGAGGTTACCGTTGGGGCGTACCATTGGCCTTACCACATGGGGGTGAGAGGAGGAAGAAGAGGAAGAGGAGGAGGAGGACGAGGACGAGTCAGCTGGCTTTAAGGAAAGGCAACAAAGATCAGCACCAGAGTTGCGCCTGCATGCCTCTGTGTGCGTGTTTGTGAAACAAAATGAGGGTTCAGACTTTGCTCAACCCTCACATAGTGGTGACAAATGTCATCTGAAACTAAATGGAGACTTGTGTGCAATCTAAATTTATTAGCAGTTGGTCTACAATATCTCTAAGGGCAACATAAAGCCTTCTTATCAAAGTAGTGGATGACTAAAATATGTAGAACAGGAACACAGCGGTCCTTTGCTTTAAAGGCCCAAATATATGTTTAAAAAACAGAGCTATCTGTGTCCTCATTGGCTGATTTCATGGAAACAGATGACTCTGCATATATGTTGTGGTCCCCCTGAAGTTATTCTACCTCACATCACTGAGATTATATGTTTATTAAATGCATCTTGTTTCACTTTCGTGAATATTGTAGCTGACATTAGATTAAATTATAAATCGGTTTAATATTATCATTATTATATTTAAAATTTAATATTCAATGCATTTCCTTTTAAAAGCCATTTGTGTATGAGAGACTTGGAAATTAGGGCCTTTTGGGGGACACCTGCTGGTTGTTACTGGGAGTACAGTATTTAAGACTCAGGTTTAGACTGGCTGCCTTAAAATACTTTCCCACAACATTACAGGACCATGAGCAAAAAAGTTGGAACAAGTCAATTCAATCAGCTTTTAAGGAAGATAATAAGAGAAAAAGCAGAAAAAATAATGTAAGAAAATGGGAAGGAAAATAAGTTGTAAAATATTTTGGTTAAAAAATAAGGAAACAAATAAACACGCAATGTTGGATATATTTAGGGGGTAAAGAAATTTAACTAGGGCATACAAACAACTATATGCTCACACATGTATCCTAAATAAAACATCATTTTTTTTTTAATAATATTACCTAAATGTTTCAGCAAAAGCGTTTAGTCCTTAATTAAGAGGGCAGTGTTTGTACAATTTGATAAATTGATTCTTTGTATTCTTTCTTCAAACATCTACTATAGCTAAAAGATTCTGATAAGCAGATATATAGATCTCCAACAAATCCTGTCTAGATAGCTAAACTTCCTTTAAACTTAATTAGATTAATTGACTTAAAGTCTGAAATGGAATTCAAATGTGCATCAACTAAGTATCAGCCTGATAATTTACCAGTTTATGTTACTTTATAGAATAAAGTAGTTTGCTCAGCACCAGAACTGGACAAGATAAATATTGCATTTTATGTGGTTATTTAAATATAGTTTCTTTTAAGTATATTTTAAATATGACTAGAATTTTTAAACAAGGTTATGTCCAGGTTTAGAGCCAGTGTGGCAGTATAGAATTGTGTAGGGTAACTTAGGGCAAGTTATCTGAACTAAATTATTGAAATAAACTATAAAACTTAACTGAAATACGCATGTTTAGTTTATTTACTCTTAAGCTCATGAAATACAAACTATGGGGAAATTGTGTCCCTCTGTGAACTACTTCATTTGTTGAGAGTTTATTCAGAACAAATATAGCATAAAAAAAGACAAAACAATCTAAAAATACAGTCTTCTTTTCAGGCTGAACTACTGTGCAGATGTGAGTGTTTCTACCTGCAGCTCACTGCATTAATGGGCTTATTCAAATGAACTTGAACTGCTCTCTCACATTGCACATCAAATTTTCAAGCAAAAATTCAATCAGTTCCATGGGTAACATGGGTGCCCTCTTAAAAACTATACTTTAAAGTCTTTAGATTCTCTAATTTTGAGAAAATGTGAAAATATTTAATTAAAAAAATGAATTTCAAGATGCTTTTAAATACATAAATATTGACAGATTGACGAAGGAAAGCCCATGTTACCCTGCTTGCATTTCAGGTGAGCAAACGGCACCACAGACCGACGAGAGAAAAAAAGGTAAATAGAGGGAGATTTCAACATCAAAAACAGAAGATTTAGTTAACGGAAAAGGCTCAGAAAGAAAAGAAGAAAGGTAAGAAAGGAAGGAGAGGAGGAAGCATTCCAAAGAAAGAGAAGAGAAATAGATGCAATCCATAACTGACATCCTCTGCAAGGCACCACGCAGAGCAAACCAATACCAATCTGTTCATACTAGTTCTACACATACCAAAGTAAAATGTAAAAAAATCCAGACATGGTTTAAGAAGCACTCGCAGGAAGCTGGGGAGAATTAGGGACCCAGCAGTGGGAGAATATTTTCCTTTCAACAGCTTCTCAAAACAAATTCAGCTAATCTAAGTCAACGGATACCCAGCAGAGTGAGGAAGTGGGCACACCCAGATGGGATGTTCTTGCCTTTTAATTATTTACTGAAGAAAATGTGATAACATTTAAAATGCTAGTCTGTCACTACATTTCATTTTGCACTTTAAAAAAGCCTTTCTTTTGCTCTGTTTAAAAAAAAAAAGAGACTTGGACCTGTGTGAGGAATGAAATGAAAAGACAGGCTAACATTTGAAATGCTTTGGTTCTTGTTCAAAACAGTCAGTTCTCTCAGGATTGGAGTGCGGAGGGTTTCTTAAAATCAAGAAAAAAAAAAACAAGCGTACTTGGGATAATTGTTGCCCACATTTTTTAAATCCTCTAACTGAAACAAAAAGATTCTGTGCATGCTTTAAGATTATACATAAAAAAAAGAGATTACTCATTCAAGGAACCAATCAATCAATTAATCTCTCAAACTGACCAAATCAGTCAAATAAAGTGCACTATTCAAACCAAAGTGTGCAGTGCAACATCAGTGAACTGTATAGATGACAAAGGTGTATATCACAGGCCCAGTAAACCTTGGCATAAAGTAGGCTTTTTATTCTTTTAAAAGGTACACAAACTATTAATACAATCATATGCTTATAAAGATTATGCTCATGTAAGTTATTATTTCACTGAAAATGCAGCAATCTCCTGCAAAGATTGCTGTTGGAAAGCTGAATAAAGCCTCCCATATCTCATAGTGGAGTTCTAAATGACCCTGTGTCTTTTAAAGGCAGCCTAGTCGACCTCTCATGGGTAAAAATGGATTCGCTTTCTAAAGCCATGAGACAAAGTGCTAAGTCCGTACACTCTTGGGATAAATCAACCTTATTTGTATGCAAAAGCCACTGAGGTAAAACATGTTTTTCTGCGTAGAGGAAAATGAATGTTCAGTTCTTGGTCCTTATCTTAAAAGAAATTTAAAACTGAGAATATGGAGAATATGGGAGGATCTCCACCTAGCGACTTACATATGTCTTTGGTTTATTTTTTTCATGCTGAAGGCTCAAAAGTTAGAATAGCTCAAAATAATATTAATTAGGCTACAGGACTAGAGCCAAATGATTACCTTTCTACATTCCTACTCAGCCAGTCCCACTGCTGACCATAGAGCCAATAATAAAAGCCATGCTGGCATTTCCATAAATGACATGGCGTACTTCATAAATCCGTTTATGAATCCAATACTTCCTCATATATGTATGAGGATAAAAGAAACCAGTAGCCCTTTTACTCATTTAATCTTCAGGTTATTCTGGTAATTTAGGAGTTAAGAGAGTTTCAGATCCTTAAGTAAAAATTTAAAATATCCTCCCTTGTACCTCGACAAATAAAAAGGCCCTGTTATGCCACCTTTGAATATGCCATGCTATACAGTGTCCATAATGCCATGGTAATATTTTGATATTCCCAGTGGCAATGATGAAAGATAGTTTAATGTGTAACCAAACCGAGTGCTGAAAAAATGCAGAAGGTTTCTATTGACAAATGCAAGAATCTTTGAAGCTACCAACGCTCAGCAGACCGAGGCATGTGCACCTATCTGAGACAGCTTCAAATGGGAAGGAATCTAAACAGAAAATTGGGAGTGAGAAGCGGCGAACATTTAGGAACAACTGTTATAGAATATGAAGATATGTTCATAGTAAACTGGGGGGGCGGGGATTTTTCTTGTTTGATCTATAAGTTTTAATGGCCGTTTACTGCATTCAAACACTTGGTCATTTGAAAGCTTGTGAAATAGGAATCAGCACTCAGTCTGTTTGTGTACGAGGGAATGGCAGATCAGGCAAGGCAAAAGAAGGGAGGGAGGGAGTAGGACTACTTACGTTAACCTCAGTGATCGCTATGTCAACAATGCTACCCACAACTATCAAGGCATCAAAAGTGTTCCATGCATCAACAAAATAATGCTGTGTAGGGGATGGAAAGAAAAGGGAAAACAACAGAAGAACAAGAAAAGGACAGAACATAAGACACAAAAAAAGATGGAAACGACAGAAATCAAAAGGAGAGAGGAGAAAAAAAATAAGATAAAACATTACATACAGGAGCATTGGAGTTCTGAGGAGGAGGAAAGAGGGGAAAGAATCAACAAAATTCAACAGCAAACAAAAAAAAAAAGGGGCAGTCTGAAAGAGATGGACAGCAGAGGAGGAGCAGCAGCGGCTGGTCATGCTTGTCCATGAGAGGAGATGTCATCAAGAACCACAGTCAGGAACAAAATCACAACAACAATGAAAAAGTGCCCTCTGCTGGAGTTAAAAAGCTGTGTGAGACTGTTTATGATTGGTCAGTGAGTTAGTTCAGTTAGTTAGGGGTATGTGCCACAATACAACCAAAAGGAAATAAAATAAATCTAAAACCCAGCAACATTTCGAACATAGTGGGGAAAAAAAGGAGAACGCAATTGATAAACCCTTTAAAGCTGAACCCTGGCTGCAAAAGCTTCCCCTTTTTGTTTGGGAAGCCTTAAAGCTAGGAGAAGGTGAACGAAGGGGGTCCCCCTTAGTGGCAATGGCCATCTTGGATTTATAGTGTGAAGGGAGAGGAGGAGGAAGAAGGAAGGAAGAAAAACAGGCTGACAAAAGAGACAGAAACAGCAGCCTGACACAGACGAAGTCAAGAAGAGGGGAAGGAGAGTCGAGAAGATACATGAGACAAGGACAGGAGGAGGAGAGACAAAGAGAGCGAAAAGGGGGACATCGTACTTACGTTGATCTCACTGAGAATGACGTCTATTATGCTGCCAATTACGATGAGGAAATCAAACACATTCCAGGGATCACTAAAGTACCCCTACACAGGATGAGGTGAGCAAGAGGAGGGTGAGAAAGGTATGTTAGAAGGAAAACAACATCTGCTGCCATTTCGCAGCCCCCCTTAAGGTGGTATGAAAGTGTACAGTGGGCTGAAGGAACTTGAAAAAAATCAGCTAGGCTTGATGTGGCATCACAAAAAGAATATTATTTTTAGATTTTTAGGATGGTGTGTTAGACTGCTGTTATAAACTGAGCCTTGCAAAAGTACAAAACCCCCTAACTTATTCATCTTTATCATGTTACAAGTACCATATTTAATGCAGTTTTCTATGTGATAGTCCAATAGATTCATTATGAACATAAATGCATAACAGTCATTTAACACTGAGATTTAACTCTGCCATCCTGACACATGACTAGACTTTGCTGCTTTTTATGAAAGGTGAACCAAAATTATATTCTTATTTGCTGATGAAGGTTCTCAGTCATCCAGGTCAAAGTCATTCCGTAAAAATTCAAAAAATATCCACTGGACTTGGTTTTCAAGATTTGAAGACGTTTCGCCACCTCTCCAGGAAGCTTTCTCAATTCAAATGTCTGGATCCGCAGTGAGTTTGAGTCTTATATAGACAACGCGACAAGGCGACAAGGCGTTGTCTATATAAGACTCAAACTCACTGCGGATCCAGACATTTGAATTGAGAAAGCTTCCTGGAGAGGTGGCGAAACGTCTTCAAATCTTGAAAACCAAGTCCAGTGGATATTTTTTGAATTTTTACGGAATATATTCTTATTTCATTTTCTGTGTTTATTTTAATCCTTAACTAACTTCCTGTTGCTTTTTTCCCAACCTGCTTTTGGACATCTATGCAATGCTTTGGCGGTGAATACGCCGCTGACCTATTCACCTATGCTATGACAGTAGCACTCTAAACAAAACCCCTGAAAACTATCCCTAAGTCATTTCCGCAGTAAAATTCCCAATTACAATTCCCATCAGTAGAAGATAAATTGGAACTTTATCATATTAAATTGGCTAATATCTAACAAACTAAACAAATAAGGGAAGGAATGATTAAACATTAGAAATCTTTACAAACTGGCTTATATTCAGAAAGAAAAAACACAATGAAGTAAAATACTCTCAAACTTCAATAAGATAATAAAAATGGTACATGTGAAACATAAAGACAGTCTTTTGGTTCATGCAGGCACTAAAAAACCTGTCGAAAAACAATTAATTAGACAGAATACAGCAGCTCTTGTCCGGAGAGGATTTTACTCTGGAGCCAGTTCCATGAAGACCTGCAAGGGAAGCCTAAGCTTTTTCACAATAAGTTCAGAGCGTCAAAGCAAACACAGCAATAACTTCCTAGCAGACATTTTTGCAGTGGCTATGCAAGGATCTGTCCTGCTAAACCATTCACTTAGATTTGACAAAGTCATGTAAATATTTCCAATTCTACTGAGGGAAGTTTTGCTAAATGTCAATTGGAAGTAAATAATTATTTTGGGGGTTGTCATTATGAAGATCCATTTTACACACACATTGTACTTCACAATAATAAAAAGTGTCCACTCCCCCTAACTAAATGTGAATGTTGGTGGCTTAAAATACACTGAGACTTGAATTTTCTGCACAGGCTAGATCATTAGACAATATAACATAATGTTTTCATTTTTGGAAACCAAACAAATAAAGGTTCAGAATTTATGAACTTTTTATTTTTGAATAAACTTAACCTTAAAAAAAACAACTTTAGTGCTAGTTAAAGCATTTCACATTAAGCTGAAATTTAAATGCTTAATGCGTTTTTATATGATGCAAAATACGCGTAATTGAAAATTTTATTTTAACAATTGTATATTTGAAACCTAATGTTGTTAACTCAAGAGTTAGAAGTATAGTCTATCATGTTTAAGCTACTGATAATGTGTGTAAGGGTTTTTCCCATTAACGCTCCTGTAATTGAGCGACACGTTCCCATCTGTTACTGTTTGAGTTGTTAATACACAAGGGCATTATTAGCTTATCCAATGAATGTATACAGCTTCTTAGCAACTACAGTTAGGTAGGAGGGGAGCTGTGAGATTAAAATATGCCATCCACTTCTACTTTACTTTTCATTATGATGGTATTGTAACTGAAAAAGAAATTAGCAGGAGCAATAAAATTTTTGCACAAGAAAGACGGTACCACAATTCAATGCTTAAAGAAAAAACATCTTAAATCTTTGCTTATTTAGTTTACTTATATTCAGAGATGGGAAGTAACGAAGTACAAATACTTCGTTACTGTACTCAAGTAGATTTTTCTGATATTTTTACTTTACTTTACTACTTATTTTTATGGCGAGTTTTTACTTCTACTCCTTACATTTTTACACAAATATCTGTACTTTCTACTCCTTACATTTTAAAAAATTGGCTCGTTACTTTAGTTTTGAATCATTTCAATGGAGTTACCGTTATTATTTTTCACGTCATCAGTACCAAATTCAATCTAGTTGGATGGGAATCTACGTTGCATTTGACGCACCACTACAAGATGAATCGACAGATTCGGCGGTATTCATTGGCGGCAAATCATTGCAGCTTGATGGCGGTGGCGTTAGCATAGTAGTATGGACGACGAGATGATTGAAAATGAACACAACGGAGATCTAGTCCTTTTGGCTGACATCCATTAAAAATGTAGTCAACGGCATGAAAAAAGTGGTTTCTACTTTTACTTTTATACTTTAAGTAAATTTACAAGCCTGTACTTTGTTACTTTTACTTGAGTAAAGAAGTTTAATCAGTACTTCCACTTTTACCAGAGTATTTGTTAACACAAGTATCCGTACTTTCACTCAAGTACGGAAAGTGAGTACTTTTGCCATCTCTGCTTATACAGTATTTATATTACAATATAACTTATATCTCAAGTTTACAATTATGTATTATAGAACTTACCCTGGGCTTGAAGGCGATTAGTTTTAGGATCATCTCTACCGTGAAAAGTCCTGTGAAGAGCATGTTGAGGATGTTCATTGCATCATTGAAATTTTTGGTCTGCCCATGATGCTGCAAAGACACACAGCAGAGTTGGCAATATCCTTAAAGAGGAGAATAACTCTGGCATCATTGCTAATTTCAGCACCCTCCAGAACTATGGCTTATTTAAATAGAAAGCCTACCTTTGCAATAGTTAGCATAATTTCAAATTTGCCCCTTAGTTCCAGTAAAAGGGACATTTTGGACCATTTCACGCTACCAACGTTGTGGGAACAGTTTGGAGGTGGTCCCTTCCTCTACCAACATTATGCACCTGTCCACAAAGCAAGGGGTCCATAAAGACTGGCCTGCATATAGTCCTGACCTCAACAGAAAACCTTTGGGAAGAATTAGATGGAGACTGAGGGTTGGGAGTTATAATAAGTTTGAGTTGCCTTAAGTTTCATATTAACTTAAGCTTTAAAAAACTTTAGTGCTAATTAAAGCAATTGTTTTTTTTATATAAACAAAAAATTTGGAGTAGTAGCGTCACGTTAAAGATATCAGCACAATGTTTCTTCTACAAAAATATAAATAATTTTTACATTAAGTTGAAATTCAAATGCATTTTGTGTTTTTCTATGATGCAAGATACTTGTAATCAAAAGCCTTATCATAGCATTATCATCTAAGATTTGAAACCTGAGCTGTTAAATCGAGAGTTAGAAGTATAGCCTATCATGATTAAGCTACTGATTATGTGTGTAGAAATTTTTTCCATTAGCACTCCTGTAATTAAACGACACATTCCCATCTGTTAATGTTTGAGTTGTTAATACACAAGGGCATTATTAGCTTGACTGGCCTGCATAGAGTCCTGACCTCAACCCAACAGAAAACCTTTGGGATGAATTAGAGTGGAGAATGAGAGCCAGGGTGGATCAACGTCACATTGAACCCCTATTGATTATGATTGAGATTTCACTTTAGTTCATATGTGAGTCAAAGGAGGCAAGCAAACAATTTTAAGTGATATAGTGTATGTTTCCTGAAACCAAAATATGATGTCAAATATTAGTAATATTTGAGCAAATCACCACAAAGTGAGAGAGAAGTTGGGGCATAGACAGACATGGACAGAAAGAAAATAGCCCCTCTTTTGAAGTTGACTGTATCTATAGTCAGCAAACAATAAATCGTGTAAAATAATTAGCCCTCAACCTTTATTTACATTCCAACCATGTACAGAACTCCTGTTGAGGAGTAATGATAGAGAGTAGCTTTTTTTTCTAGGAGCAGACATGTGGAGTTTGCTTAACGATACTCCTGCTTAAACTGGAACCATGTCGTCAACTCATTCACGTTGAGTTCGCCTTTATTTGCAAGTAAAACTGTAAGCAAAAAAAAAGGTGAGTCTGAAGTCAAACAAGGATGAATATTTAGGAAAGCACTTCTAGATCCCTAATTCTAATGGTAATGGATCTGTGACAATGACGACATTTTCTTTTTTAAAAACCATAGGAACAACACTAAAGCATAGTAAAAAAAAAATAGCCCATATTTGGCTTTAAAATTCATAGTCATTTTGGTCCCTAATCCTAAATTTTTATGAAAATCTACAGGTTGAGCAGAGGAGAAGTTCATAAAGATCTTAGATGACAAATAATCTAGAGAAAGTATAGCATTAGTACATTGGTAATAAGACTTCCTCAACTGGGATTCTTTTTCCAGCCGGACAATGGACTCAAATTAGAACAGTTTTTCTTTTTGTTTCAGAATGAGATGATATAACTTCCATTAAAGATCAAAATTTTCTAAGGCATATTAATCTTTATCAAGTTTGCCAAACATTCTGGAGAGTGCTGTGTGTTCAAGAGCATGTGTGACAAACCTGCATGGCCAGACAGATAGTGTTGAGGAGGATGAGTGTGAACATCAGGTACTCAAAGTAGGTGGAGTTGACCACATACCACACTTTGTACTGGTAAGGGTTCTTGGGAATGTAGCGACGCAGCGGTCGAGCTTTCAAGGCGTATTCCACACACTGACGCTGTGACACACATCCACATAGGTTAGCTTTTACATTGACTTGCATGACAGTTTTCTGATTGCATGTATTTTTGTGACAACAAAGCTTTCATATTCTCTAAAATGTTGATCTACAGAACTGTTATGTTAGTACTAGTGTTAAAGTGCCCACGAAATATACCAAAGACTACCTGGTTCTTGTCCAGTTCACAGTTCTTATACTCCTGCTCTCCTTGCTCCTGGAATGTGACGATGACGAAACCGACGAAAATGTTCATCATGAAAAAAGCGATGATGATGATGTAGATGATGAAAAATATAGAGATGACCACGCGGTAGTTGTAGATTGGACCAACATCCTCAGTGTGAGAGTCTATGGCTCGGTACAGCAACCTAACAGACAGCAGAGTAGGAGAAAAACATAACAAGTGGGATTTAATTGTCAGAGCAGATGCACACAGGGACAAATGAAACTCGTCTTGCAAAAGTATTTGTACCTTTAAAGACTTTTTTACTCAATGATACTTTATAAATACACACCCCCCTTTCTGTCTATTTAGTGTATTTTGATATTGTTTGTAACAGACCAATGCAAAGAAGAGCATTACTGTTAAAGAATTGCCTGCAGAAGTTCCAAAATTTTAAGTAAAAAAAACATTATTTAACAAATAGCCCCATAAGGACCCCAACTACAAGCACACTGGTTAAGAAAAAGGCTCTAGAGCAGTTACAGCAGTTAGGTTATTAATCAATATGTCAAGCCGTGAACATCTTACACAGTCTTGCAAAGTTCTCCTGAGAAGCAGCCAAAAGGGCCAAAGGTAGCTCCAAAGGAGCAGCAGAGCTCCTATAGCTTTGTCGGAAGAATCTGTCTGCAGGAAAACTATTAGTGCTGCACTCTATGAGTCTGACCTTTGTAAAACAGTGGCAAGAAGAAAGCCATTCATCAAAAAAGCTAAAAGAATTCCTGTCGTAATTCATGTAGTGAAAAAAGCAGAAAATTTGGAAAAATGTGTCCTGGCCAGATAAGACTAGAGCACACAAAGGTAACAACCTGAGTACCACATCCCCACTGTAATACTTGGTTGCCTGGGTTTAAGTCCAGACCTTAATCCAAATGAGAGCCTTTGGGCAAGACTGAAGTGACATCCAAACAATGTTGAATGAGGTATCCGCAATGAAAAGGCTCAAGTGTAAAGATGAAACTGCCTTACGTTGACAAAGGTCAAATAGGCATTGTAATATTTATGCCATGTTAGAGGGTGGCACACTAGCATTACCACACAAATGAAGAGGGTAGAAGAAGAAAGGGAGAAGTAAGATGTAAACAATGAAAGCAAAGAAAAAAAGGGCTGACAACAAATAGTAAAGGAGCAGCAAGTAGTAAATGTAAAATCCACAGTAAATGCAATTGCTTCTAAAATGTAGCTTCAAAAACAAAGCTGCAACACCAAAGTCTGTTGATTTTGGTGGTTGTTTTGGTACATGAAGGTTAAGGGTGGTGAGGGCTGCATTGGCTTGCATGTGCAGACACACAAATGTGTAGTCAGTTATGTGTATAGAGGTAAATATGATGGAGATGCTGTGGGGAGCTATGTCAAACTTAATTAGGACCTGGTTTCAAATTTAGTTGATTTTGCAGCTTTTTCATCATTATTGGCAAAGAAACTTGTTACATACACTCTAACACAGCTTTGTCTTGAGGGGGCCTAAGGTTACACTATCTTTCAAAAGAAATGGCAGATAAATTTAAGCCTATGGATATGCAAGGCAGGAAGAGAGCCCCATAAACAAACACAACCATAACTGCAGTAAATATAGTTGTACTGTATTGACTTACAAAAAAGAGAAAAGAATATTATAAAACAAATCTCATTGGAGAACTAAACAAAACATTTGCGATCTATGGTAGAAAATAAGTATTTGGTGACCAACAAACAAGCAAGATGTCTGGCCTAGATAGACCTTTTGTCTTTGAGAAACTTTTTTGTCATTCACTCATTACCGTTTTACCTTAGCATTTCTAAGAAAACAGAAGAAATGCAATATCACTCATAATCAAACTTGATCTGGGGTCCCATGCAAGATTTCAACCCTTTGGGTGAAAATTATCATAACAACAGTGAGCAAAAATCCCAAAACCTCAAGGAGAGTCCTGATATGTGATGAACAGAGAGGACGAATGTAGCAAAGGCCACTATCGGTAACACATTACGCCGAGAACGACTAAAATCCTGCAGCGCCAAATGTTTCCCTGTCTATGCCAGTACATGTCCAGGTCCAACTGAAGTTTGCCTGAGAGTATATGGATTATCTAGAAAAGGATTGGGAGAATATCATGCTGTCAATGTTTTGGCACTTACTCAAATTGTCATGTTATGAGGATGGAAAATGTGGTTTTGCATGCTAAGAACACCATGCCTACTGCAAAGCATTGGGTTGGTAACTAAATGCTTTGGTGCTCTTTTTTTCTACAAAGGGAAGAGGATTCGGGGGCCATATATAATACGAATTTAAGCCAAAACCTCTTTTATCAGTGTAAGTGTTGAAGATGGAAAGTGACTGGGTATTCCAGCATGACAATGGGTCTCATTAACACTACTTGAGCAATGAAGGAGTGGTCCATTAAAACAATTTCAAGGTCCTGGTTTGGCCTAGCCAGTATCCAGAACTCAACCGCATAGAAAACCTGTGGAGGCAGTTAAACGTCTGTGTTGTCCAGTGACAGGCCTAAAACATTACTGCTCTAAAGGAGATCTGCAACAGAGGAATAGCAAACATTCGGGCTACTGTGTGTGCAAACCTGGTGAAGACTTACAGGAAACGTTTGACCCCTGTGATTGCCAACAAAGGTTATGCAAAAAAATACATTTTTTTTTGGCATTAACTAAATACTTATCGACTATATTAAAAAAACAAAAATATTTGAAATTCCTTTAATGTGATTTCCTGTTTTTTTTGTTTATATTTTTGATGTGAAAATATGTGAAAAAAGTTCAAGAGGTACAAATACTTCCATAAGGCAACGTCAGTGCATAAGAAGAGACACACCCTGGCCACCCCTCAAATGTAGACACAGCAAACAAAGCCATCATTCCCTGCAGGACATCATCAAAGTTGAAATCGCTGTTCCTCCACATTCTCAGGGCTTTTTCTGGTTTCCCTACATCCCCATCCTTATACATGATGTAGGAACCTCTGAAAATACAAAAACATCAGACATTTATAATAGCTGTCCAGTAGTTAGAGTCTAAGAGAAATAAACACATGGTAAAAGAGAGTTCTACTACCTGCACTCTGCCTGAGTCTGTTTGGAGCTGTCACTACAGAAGAAGAACTTGCCCTGTTTGAAAGATGCATAGATTTAATATTTTTTCCTAAAGCCCTTAAAAACTGTTTGCTTCTCTTCTGTTTTCTTTACCTTGAATAGTTGCACTCCAATACAGGCGAACATGAACTGGAGCAACGTAGTGACAATGACGATGTTGCCGATGGTCCTGATGGCCACAAAAACACACTGCACAACATGCTAAAACAAAACACACGACAAAGATCAAAGTTAGTGTCTGGATTTGTCTCTCTTTAAATTAGGACTATATTTTGTATTTTCTCTGTGAACCTTTAGTCCTTTGGCTCTGTTGATGGCTCTCAGCGGTCTCAGCACTCGCAGGACTCTCAGGATCTTTACAACATTAATTGCACTGGACCTGAAGAAAATCATGTGATAAGCTAATACCCACTCAAACAAACCAAGCACATCTTACTGCAGATAAATGCCTGCATTTTGGAGGAACTCACATTTTTTGCACAAAAAGATGACAAACACACAAAAAAGGGTGATCAAATTAATAATATGGATAATTGATTTAAAAAAAAATTTTATACTGTGACCTAACAAGATAATTATGAATTATGAAATTTGGAAATATTCTTAGCTCTGATCTCAGATGATAAAATACAAATCTTCTGTTACTTTACAATGAAATGACCATTATGGGTTTTATCCATTATTCTCTCTGACATGAATGTTTCACAAGAGACTTCAGCAAAAGTCCCTATATAACACACAAACACATAAAAACACAGATCAAATATGGACAAGAACACACAAGTACACCATGGAGAGACCAAAGTAAAGACACACAAGACGTTTTACAAGCAAACAGAGAAATTCTGTGCTGTAAAAGAGTGTCAGTTCAAGCCGACGGTCAAACAGTGTGAACCTTTGAAGGAGGTGCTCAAAAAGGAAAGGCTTGTACATACTATAAAGGAACCAAATTTATATGTTGACATTTTGAGTTTATCCAATATGTGATTAGAAAAATCAAGAACCGGGTTACCTTTATTTAAAGTTAAAATCAACACAAATACATATATAAGAATAAAATGTATTTACTTTAATTTAGAGATAGGACTTAGCTAATCCAATATCAATATCAGACCCAGCATCAACATAGATTTTAATTTGGATGTGGAAAAGGCCAACAACCCAATCATGGATTTCTTCTGTTGCTGGAAGTCATGTTTGAGACTAATTTGACTGATGGAAGTGTAACCTTTGCAGCCTGCTACACACATTATGACTAAAATATAAACAGCTGTCTTATAATCCTGAATGTAAATGGTTGATGAGCAGAATATTAGTAGATGCATTGACAGATTTTCTGAAATACTTAAAAGTTTTAATCTGTAGGCAAAATAGGGCCACATTTATACACACATAGAGACACATGTTACAGTTAGCAGTCATAACTTCATTAGTCAAGCTAACTGCTAAAAAAAAGGACAATTGTATTTAAAAAGTTATGTTTGACTGACACTAAAAAAGGTCAACACATCTGTGAGTATTTCTTTCAGCTGTTTATTTTCTCATAATGCTGCTTTGCTTCTGCTAATTCAATTATTTTTACTGGGAAATTTGGATGTTGCAGAGCAACCTCAGGTTAATTTTTCTAATTGGCTAAAGGCACAACTTTTTGAAACTGTTGTTACCTCCTCCTGAAACCAGCAGCACATGTTAATTTGCTGATCTTTATAATAATTTTAGAATGATAAAACAAACATAAATACATTTTTACTACACTGTGTTGCAAAAAGCTGTTAGTACACTACATTACACCACATTTTGCCCCAACAAAAGCAATAGAGTTGAAAGTTCTAGGATCCATCTTTAGCTTATTATGGAATCATGCATCTTTGTTCAGATAAAGAAATTTGTAAAACCCTTACTAGGTTGGCTGAGAGCAAAAGCAGTACTGCAAATATTCAATTAAAACACAATTTAGATACCAAGATTAGATAAGTACTAATCTATCCTTTTGAAATATTAGAGGAATTCAGAATGTCAACATACATTTTTAAAAGGGTGACATCTTAGGTGGCTAAAGGAGTGATTTAGAGAGAAACGTTATTTTTGAGAAGAGTAAATCGAATAAAAAAACCCGTTGTGCAACTCTTTACAGAGGAAGGAAAAAAAGTTTGAAAGCAGTTAAAGGCAGTTTCTGTGGAGTGGGATGTCATCAGCCACATATCACAGTCAAACCAGCTGTGAGGATATATTGAGTTGTAGCACATTCTTTAAAACAGTCAAAGCATTTGATTTATAACGGTTTAAGATGTTGGCTGAGTTCGGTGGGCTCACAGGGAAGAAGAATACTATTTACCAACCACCTGATGATAAGAAGTACTCTATCCATCTAAAAGAAAAGCAAACATACAAAATAAAACCATAAGATTTAAATTTAGAATTCAGCAAGGATGCTAAAAAACATAAATGTCCTAATGTGTTAGCTATTTTTGATTAGACCACACAAAAATCCAATTTGCCATAGATATTATACAAATAACTCTTCGCTATAACTTCCTGAACACTTTCAAGTTTTGTCATGTTGCAGCTCCCACTTCTGCATGCAAGGAGATTACTCTCTGGAGAAACAAAACCGGGAACTGGAGGGAAGATGATTCAGAGTTAAAGAAAACATTTTTTTTTTCAATGTTATTACCTTAAAGGGAACCGCAATCAAGTACTGGCCACAAATGTAAGATATTTATTTATTATAATTTATCAGTAGGCAGGGGATATAGTTGAGATCAAGATGTTTCAAATCTTGATTTTTCTTGAATTTCCTTAAAATTCAATCATTTACAAAAATTAAGGTAAACTGAATAGAAACAGGGGCGTACTATAGAAACTGAACAAAATGAGGAAAACAAAGTTTTCTTTAATAAACTGGCAAAAAATGTAATTTTATGGGAAAAAATATGTAGTATAAGAATGTATACATGGCTTTACACCCCCTGTATTCTGATGCCACAAAATAACATTGAAGGTACATCTAAAAGTATCATAAAAATTTAAATATTCATGTCCTTTTTAGAAAGAAAAAGGCTTATTATAAAGATTTATCAGATATTAAGTGACATTTTTTTGTCTTTATTTCTTGCAACTCTTACCCTTTTTGCTAACGGTAGGTTTACAAGTAGGTTTATCCATATCTATATTATATATCTATATTATTGTCATGGTTTTGGTTCTGTTCAAGATTTATCTTTGCATTTTTCATTGGTTTAATATCCATTTTGTGTTATTCTAGTTATCTTTGATTGTATTTGAGTTATTTGAGGTATTTCTTGTTAGCCCTCTGTTGCCGTCTGGTGTCAGTCTAATTTTCCCTAGCTCCCTTCTAGACTCCTCAGTCCACACCTGCTCCCAATCTGCTGATTAGCCTGGTCTTTGTTTTTGTCTCCCATATATAGACTTCCCACTCAGTCACTGTTTGCTGGTTCATCGCATTTCTTCCCCTTCAAGTGAGTTTTTTGTGTCTTTGTGGATCTTGTGGATTTTTGCTTTGGTTGCCTTTTTTGATATTTAAATCTGCAAGAAACCAACTTCAGCTTCAGTCTCTGCATTTGGGTCCTCCTCTCAAACCTCCACCCACCCTGACAAATATAACTCTTAGAGATGTCAACATATTAAGCCCCAAGAAATACCCTTCAATTGGTACTTGACACATAACTTGACATTTTATGAAATTTTAAGGGGCATAAACTATTTTATCAAGACACAGTTCAGGATTTTTATCAGCAATTTGTTTTTGTTCTGCTCCATAGGGAAAATAAAGCAACTATGTGTATTTGCATTCACCTAGAACTGACTAAAGAAATAGACGTGCCCCACAGGAAAAAGCGTGCTATTTTGTAAGCACTACAGGCACAATAAAAATGCAGCATCATCACAGTTAATTCAGCTGTGATATATTTCTGAAAAATCCCACACACTCACACACTACCTTTAACAGGCAAAAACCCACTGAGTTTAACATTCACGTGTAATTTCTATAGCCCAGGAGAGTTCACCTTTATTCAGAAACAGGAGAGATGAATTTGATCTATTAACTTAATAAAAGGGATGATCGTAATATGACAGGTCAATTCATCTAAAACCGAAGATAATTTACCTGCTGGAACACATTTTGTGGTCAAAACTAATTATGCAGCTCCCTTCAAATTCATATTATGACATAAATTAAGCATGTCATGATTGTTCTTCTTAAAACATCCAAACATGAACAATATATTTTACAGGACTTTTTTCCAGCTTTTTCTTTCCTATATCTGGTTTTATGTGAGGAAAACGAAACTCTCCAAGATCATAGAAATATCAAATCAAAACAGTGACAGCTTTAAGGTGAAGATCTAATCAAGGGGTTATTAACACAGACTAATGTGGACTTACGTCGAGAAGTCTAGTCTATTAGGCATTAGAGACAGAGAGTGTAGCATAGCATATTAAACATCACAACAATTCAATGAGTTATTTGATTAGAAGCAAGAAACAAGTAGCAGAAACCATCCATTTAATACAAATCACAAAGGGGTAGACGTTCCAAAGTGATGTGTGACACAAGTCAGTGAAGTGTGAACCGTGGCACAGTTCCAAAACTCAAATGTCAGACTACTAAAACTATGGTGGATTCACAATACAACCCATGCAGTCGTCTTCAATTTTTCGTGAGGTTCTTTCAATCAAACAATACAGCAAAGTATAAAATTTAACATTGCTTTCAAAATGATGATGAAGGTATTCTACATTTAAGCATGCAAAGTAAAGGTAGATGATGCACTTACTGTATCCCAGAAGAAATGAGAGAAACGCTGACCACTACCAAGTCCAGGATGTTGAAATAGTTTCTACAAAATGAACCTTTATGGAGGAAAGCTCCATATGCTGTCATCTGCAAATAAACACATCATAAAGGTGTTTTAAAATGACAATAACTATTTGGATTGAGTGTTCAGTAAAGAGTAACAATTAAATCATGCAGATCTTGAAGGAAATTTTGCTTCAGAGTAATTAGAGTAAATACAGAATCAGTACAATACCATTTGCTATGTGAGAAAGAAAAATCATGAATTGACTTAAGAAAAACCTAGGACTGCGATTACTTAAGAAGAATCTGTCTGAAAATCTGGAGTAGAACAAAATATCCCAAAAGCAGCACATCTTTGTCCGTAGAAATGTAAAATTATCAACATGTTTTTCAGTCTGGGGCAGGTTATAAAGCAGTTTCTTTAACTTTGAGACCTTACCCAAACAAAATAAGAGCCACTCTCCACAAATTAAGAAAACAAATCTAGGATAAACCTTCCCAGGCTTAATTTACTCTAAGACCCTATAAATGACTCATCCAAAATGTCATAAAAGAGCCCAAAACAACATCCATAGACTTTACATGTCTTAGTTGTCTTAGAACTGATCAACAGACTGGGAAAATGGCTTCTGTTGGAAGGTTCCCAAGCAAAGTTATGCTGTGGCACAACTTTAAATGAATGTTTATACATTAAAACCTGCCAGTTGGCTTAAAGCAAAATTTTAAAAGAAAAGTGGGTCAAAATTCTACCATGGAGATGTTCAAGACTTCTTACCAGTTATAGCAAAAGTTTCATAATAGTTATTACTGGTAGGGTTGTTTTAACAAGTTTACTTTTAAGTGGTAACTACATTTCAACATAGGGCCAGGTGGATATGAAAAGCGTTCAACTTTTTCTTAATAAAATCAGAATCTAAAAACTGCCTTTATATTTACTAATATGAAATTTGAAATGAGTGTTACAGAACGCAGACACTGTTTTAACAGATGCAGACATTTTCTGTGTCAGACAGTTTTACAAATGGCTGTAGTCTAAATAGTCCAAATGTTGATCATCATCAGCGAACAATACCTTAAGAATGATCTCAATGGTGAAGAGTCCAGTAAAGACATGATCTGCATAGCCCAGGATCTAAAAAAAAAAACAGCAGGAAGTTTGTTTTTTTAGTATGTCATGTTACTATACACAACAATAGACTTCAAGAAATATTTTACACAATATTTTTATTTTTCTCTAATGGGACCAATAAAACTCAGGAAATACAAAAAAAAGAACAAAACTAAGTGATCAAAGCAGAGGTTATTTACCAGTGAGGCTTTCTCTACCCTCTGGAACTGCGAATATATTGACTGACAGTAGTCATTACAGCATAAATGCTTGCAAAATTGCACTCTCAACTGTAGTTGGATGCAATGAACACAGAAATATAGACGTCCATACCTGATCATACTTGTTGGTCATTTATATTATTATTGCATCATTTAACAATCATTTTGCAGTTTAATGTTTTCCTGATATTATTCAATTATTCAGCTTACCATACATAGCGTCAGGATAAAACTTTCTTTTCTTCCAGTTTTTTTTGTTTTGTTACTCTAACTGTAACTGAGGGATCATGTTCCCCTTGCCAAGATAGATATGTATGTTTTCCATTTGAATAAAGCGATTAGAGGTATCAAGTAACAAAGTACAAATACTCTATCTTACACAACTTTCTATTTCTACTCCTTACATTTTGTAGCAATTAAAGCTCATTATCATTATGCCCTGTTGGTATCTAAAAAAAAAAAAGAAGAAATTTCTTTTATCCAGACAATTGATTTCTTTATGGTTGGACTCAGTACTGCACCAAGTTGTTCACAACATACTAAAATAAATAGTTTTTCAAGATGATGCAAAGTTAAATTTAACACCGTTGCCATTAGTTATAAAACTATGAAACCTAAGTGTAAGGAAGTTATCATCCAGAAAGAAAAATGTTCCTTTCATAAGCGAGTGCAGTAAAGCATCAGTCATTAAAATTTTCTTACTTTACTTCTATACTTTAGTTTTAAAAATGGTACTTTTACACTTTTATTTGAGTAAAAAGCTTAAGTTTACTCTAACTTCTATAAAAACTTTTTTTTAATAGCAGGATTCATATTCCTACTTGAGTAATAAATATTAATACTTTTGACACCTTTAGCTTTCTGTTAATTCAATATATCTTGTTACAAAGTAAAACATTCATGGTAGCCTTATCAATTTCACAGTTAATCACAGGTAACGTACCCCAGCCAAAAGGATGAACCTTTTAAGTATTATTGTTATTTCAAATCTTTAAAAATCTCTTCAATCATGAAGAGCACTGTGGATGACTCCACATAAACTGATATTATAAAGTTAATTTGTCAAGAAATATTTTTTCATAAGAGGCAGAAGTTTTTCTAAACAGATTTAAATGTGTTTTCCCTTATATTGTTAAGTGCTTGCCCTAATTAACTATACTATGTACCAAAGTGAGGGAACTACTATAACACAGATCTTTGTTGGCCCCAGGGGACCTGTGTTTCTGACTGAGAGAGGAAACAATGTACACGAAGAGATAAAACACTCTTGGCGCTCAGCCTTTCCATTGTACCACAGCACAATTACTGCCATAAACTTTAAATAAATAATAACCTGTATAAACAAATCACAGTGAGGCTTTATAAATAAATGCAGCTGCCCCATAAGGACAAACTGTAATGGCTTTGTAGTTTTAGATCTTGTGCTTAAGGCAGACTGTCTCTGCTCCATTCTCACGAAAAAACAACAACACTTAGGCCCCATAAGACAGTGTTTTACCACGGCACATAAACCTTTAAATATATATCAGCACAAATTCTTGGTAAACTGAAGGTTAACTACAAGAAAATAAGCTGTTCATATGTGTTCAATAGGAAGATTATTGTTCTTTCTATGATAAAAGAAAACAAAAGACAACATGAAATAAAAAACATCTCAAGAGATTCCTTATATTTACTTACTAGGGAGTTAATAATAGTTCCAGTACTGGAAGCAATCTTATTAAGTGTAACAAGCCAGGCACAAAACACATAGTTCTTCTATCTGTAGCTGTCAGCTGTAATCCTATTAGTTAATAACAAACGTGCGTGGGCTGTTAATGACAGCTACAAAACCTTCACTCTTTGCCATGATGCTTTGCTTATATGGCCTCATGAGTGCAATCGCCCAAAGGTCCAGATTACAACAAAGACAGATTAAGCAAAAGAACAAATAATAAATAAGTTAAAAGAGGAAAAAATTCAAGAAATATTTAGAAAAATGGAAGATGTGAAAGAGATTTAAAAAGGAAGATACAAAAGGAAGAAGAACTATAAACCACTAGCAGAAAAATAAATAAAATTACCAAGGAAACACAGATTTTGCTAAAGTAATGATGCTATCTATCCAACCGTCCATCCAGCCATCAGTGGGTCTCAGGTGGAGTAAACCAGGGAGTAAACCAAAGGAACCCCTCTTCTCAGCTACACGCTCCAACCCATTCAAAGGTATCACAGATGGGTATAAAAAGTCCCTTTAAAAATTTCTAGCTCTGTCCTGATTCCACCCTCATCAAAGGAGGATACTGCCGCTTTACAGGTGCTGGTCATAAAATTAGAATATCATGAAAAAGTAGATTGATTTCAGTAATTCCATTTAAAAAGTGAAACTTGTATATTATATTCATACATTACATACAAACTCATATATTTCAGATGTTTATTTTGTTTAATTTTGATGATTACAAATGACAACAAATGAAAATCTCAAATTCATCATATCAGAAAATTAGAATATTACTGAAGACCAATAAAAACAAAGGATTTATAGAAATGTTGGCCAACTGAAAAGTATGAACATGAAAAGTATGAGCATGTACAGCACTCAGTATTTAGTTGGGCCTCCTTTGGCCTGTATTACTGCAGCAATGCGGCGTGGCATGGAGTCGATCAGTCTGTGGCACTGCTCAGGTGTTATGATAGCCCAGGTTGCTCTAATAGTGGCTTTTAGCTCTTCTGAATTGTTGGGTCTGGTGTATTGCATCTTCTTCTTCACAATACCCCATAGATTTTCTATGGGGTTAAGGTCAGGAGAGTTTGCTGGCCAATTAAGAACAGGGATACCATGGTCCTTCAACCAGGTACTGGTAGCTTTGGCACTGTGTGCAGGTGCCAAGTCCTGTTGGAAAATGAAATCTGCATCTCCAAAAAGTTGGTCAGCTGCAGGAAGCATGAAGTGCTCTAAAACTTCCTGGTATGTGGCTGCGTTGACCCTGGACCTCAGAAAACACAATGGACCAACACCAGCAGATGACATGGCACCCCAAACCATCACTGACTGTGGAAACTTTACACTGGACTTCAAGCAACGTGGTGGAAGTGCCTCTCTTCTTTTCCTCCAGACTCTGGGACCTTGATTTCCAAAGGAAATGCAAAATTTACTTTCATCAGAGAACATGACTTTGGACCACTCACCAGCAGTCCAGTCCTGTTTCTCTTTAGCCCAGGCAAGACGCTTCTGACGCTGTCTGTGGTTCAAGAGTGGCTTGACACAAGGAATGCGACAGCAGAAACCCATGTCTTTCATACGTCTGTGTGTGGTGGTTCTTGAAGCACTCACTCCAGCTGCAGTCCACTCTTTCTGAATCTCCCCCACATTTTTGAATGGGTTTTGTTTCACAATCCTCTCCAGGGTGCGGTTATCTCTCTTGCTTGTACACTTTTTTCGACCACATCTTTTCCTTCCCTTCGCCTCTCTATTAATGTGCTTGGACACTGAGCTCTGTGAACAGCCAGCCTCTTTAGCGATGACCTTTTGTGTCTTGCCCTCCTTGTGCAAGGTGTCGATGGTCGTCTTTTGGACAACTGTCAAGTCAGCAGTCTTCCCCATGATTGTGTAGCCTATAGAACTAGACTAAAAGACCATTTAAAGGCTTTTGCAGGTGGTTTGAGTTAATTAGCTGATTAGAGTGTGGCACCAGGGGCCATCAATTTTGAACCTTTTCACAATATTCTAATTTTCTGATATGATGAATTTGAGATTTTCATTTGTTGTCATTTGTAATCATCAAAATTAAACAAAATAAACATCTGAAATATATGAGTTTGTATGTAATGTATGAATATAATATACAAGTTTCACTTTTTAAATGGAATTACTGAAATCAATCTACTTTTTCATGATATTCTAATTTTATGACCAGCACCTGTAAACTTCTCTGCTTGTCATGGCCGAGTCCAATATTTCATTTTTCTGGTAATGAGCCATACATCATGGATTACAATTGGAACAAAAAATTGATTATTAAATCTGAAGTTAAAT
Source organism: Cyprinodon tularosa (assembly GCF_016077235.1). Taxonomy (NCBI): domain Eukaryota; kingdom Metazoa; phylum Chordata; class Actinopteri; order Cyprinodontiformes; family Cyprinodontidae; genus Cyprinodon; species Cyprinodon tularosa. The sequence goes on along the minus strand of NW_024038972.1, from coordinate 704,449 downwards.
TTTTTGGGGGTCTCAGATCTTCCTTAACCGCAGTAGAAAGACGGTCTTATTAAGGCAAAATGTATTTTTAAACAAGAAAGAGAAATATATTGTTTTCAGTTAGTGAACCATAGCCTTAGATTTGAAGGAGCTGACTTCAGTCGGATCGAAACTGTGAAATAGTGGAGGGATTTGTGTGTCCGCTATGATTCTGAGTGCTATGTTGTTCCAGGGCAGGGATTCCCAAAGTGGGGTGCACGAGCTGCCACTAGCTAACCTGGCATAAGCCAGATTGATATCCTGTAGAAAACAAATTGACCTACAATATTTTTGAGAGTTTGTAAATTATAATAATAATAATTATAATAATAATAATAAATCTTGCAACATTTCCTCTTGCTTGCAAGGTAAGCCAATAGGGGGTGTGTGAGATAAAAAAATTAAGGTATGGAGGTCTGATGATTACGATTACATTTTTTTCCTGACACTACAAAGACGTGTAAACAAATATATCCTTTGTAAAAGATGTAATACATATTGTAATTTTGATAAATAAGCAATTAACTCACAGGAAATTTTTATTTATTTAAAAAAAGTATTTTTCTATGCTTCCTTTTCCAATGTATTATAGAGAAAGTTAACCTTCTACAGATTGTAGTATGCAGTTAGTGGGTGGCCTCTACTTTAAACAAACAGCGCTGCCCGTAGTGCTGTGGCTGGACTGGCTGAAAATGATGACCTCAATGCTACGGGGAAAATTGGAGGTAGACGCGATTCCCTAACTGTGCTCACGCACAGAGCTGTAATGTTTTTCATTGGCTAATGTGATTCACATCGGTGCAGTTCATTTTAAAGATGCAGTCCATATTCAAACAGGAACAAGGAAAATGTGGAGGAGCTGAGATGCGTTTCCAAGGGCATGTCCATCTACTGCACGTAACCACTGGGAACAATCAGGAAATAACTTTTTATTTATCTGATTGATAACAGCTTTATCAAGCCCGGCACTATCTCTCTACCAAAGTTCTCTCTCTCTCCTCTTCGGACACAAATCAAGTTAAACTTCTTAGTGTTTCTATTTTGCGAATTAAATTGTGGGTCAGATTTAGACTGAGAAGCTGGAACATGGAATAAACAATGTTTGTTTTTAGAAGGCATGGGGGATTGTGGGTGCTAGAACCCGGTAGGGACAAAGAAGGGGGATGCATAGCTAAAAAAGGTTGGAAAGCGTTGTTCTATGCTAAGACTCCTAGTCGGGTCTTTCAAGGCAACCTTGCCTCAGGAAAACAGTCAGATTTAACAAAAGCTGGGCCAAGGCTGCTGGCAAAGCTCAGGAGACCATAAGACCTGTGGGGAAGCTCCCAGGAAAGTGCCTGGTGGCTTTTGAGGCTCGACTGAGCTTATCCAGGAAAAAATTGCAGGAAACCGCTTTAAATAGGCACAGAGAGGGACCTAGAGGCACAATCAGTTCTCCTGATCACTCATAATACCCTGATTGGATGTTGTTATCCTTATAATGAGATTCAGATGGCCTAAAACAATATCTGAATGGACATTGAGATAATAAAAAAATGTGAAAAAGTAAAATAAGACTAAATCTAAACATGCATCAAAGTTTAGTGGCTGGCTTGCTCAAGTGGTAAGTCCTGGAGACAGAAAGCCTGGATTCGTATCCCGGCTGGGGGGAATGAGCTGCCAGTGTGGGTCCTTAGGCAAGATCCTTCACGCTAATGCCTGCTTTGGGAAAAGGTGGCCTAGTGGTTAGGTCATCCTGAGGTCCTGAGTTTAAGACCCAATACCTTTAACCCCCACACTGCTCCCTGGGCGCTGCACAATGGCAGCCCTCTGCTCCCCAAGGGGATGGGTTAAATGCAGAGAGTTAATTTCGTTGCTCTGCACTTTGGACAGTGTAATAAAATAAAACACTGGGAAAAAAAAGAATTTTAGCATTTAAAGCAACTATTAATTGAAATATGCAGGTAACATGAGAAATAAACAGTTTAGAAATTAAGAATCCATGGACACCAAAAGGGATTACGAGCATTAAGTGGTAAAGGTGCTTAGCGTGGAGAACCCTGTTTATAATTCAATCAGTCACCTGATTTCTAAAGGAGTCGTTCTTGACTGGATCCTCAGCTGCCAGACTGATGCTGCTGAGCAGGATGAAGAACAGGATGAGGTTGGTGAAGATGTTGTGGTTGACGATCTTGTGGCAAAAAACCCTGAATCTGTGAGATAAAAAAAAAATGAAAAAAAATAAATAAAAAAAATTAGACCACAGAACTAAACGAAGAAGATAAAAAGAAAACAAATGAACAGCAGTTACTGATTAGTGTGGCTGAAGATGAAGAAGGCGCGGGCCTCTGGCATTGGAACAGCCTTCTCTTTTAGGTGGATGTCAGAGAGTGGCCGTGGCCTCGGGCCTACCGGCATCTCCGGCTCATCCTCATCCTCATCTCCTGATGGGGTGGAGAAGATAGCAGAGTGAGAGAAGATATGAGATAAAACAAATAGGAGAAAAGAACAAGGGTGTTAAAAGATAGTGGTGGTAATATTTTATGTTAGAAAATGAAAACTTGACCTAAACCAGTGGTTCCCAAAGTGTGGGGCGCGCCCCCTAGGGGGGGCGCAATGCCATTGCAGGGGGGGCGCGGGAAGCGGTATGGATGAATGAAGAAAAAAAGAAAAAAAAAAAAAAACAGCGCTTGCTTGACTGAGCATAATGGACAGTTGTGACACTGCAACCCAGATTTGAGAAGATCTACAGCAAAAAGCAGGCTCACTACAGCCACTGAAAAGATGGGAGGATTAAAGTACAAAGAAAAAACTCTCAGGGAGCTGTTAAATGTTTTCACTCCATTTTGCACAGAGGCTTTTTTAATGTATAGATTATAGCAAAGTTAAATATTGTTACAAATAAAAAAAAAAGAAATATTTTTAAAATAACACAGACAACAAAGAATCCTCTTCTAATCTACATTATTGAACTATGAAAAAAAATAAAGTTACACAAAAGTGTTCCACTGTAAAGATGGTGTAGTTTGTTTTGTTGCAACCTGAAGTGTGAAATAAACTTCAGTGGAGTTTGAAAACAAAATATGTGTATAGATTTATTATATCTGGTTGAACGATGTGTGTGCCCAGTTTATTTTTGGTTTTTGCTTTTTTGTTTTGTTTTTTGGGGTCGGGGGGATGGGGGGCGTGGAAATTTTATTGTAATCCAAAGGGGGGCCCAGAAGAAAATCTTTGGGAACCACTGACCTAAACTATTATTATCAGTTTAGAAAGACCTGTGTAGCTGTTCTCACTCTGCACTTTACCTATGTAATCATTTGCAGGATATGGATTCTTCTCTTCATTTTCCTCTCCACAACAGTCATCCATGTTAATCTGCAAAAGGTAGAACGATTTAGTCATAGGCTACTGTTTGCTCAGACCAAAATCTGTTGCTTCACTGCTTGTTTTTGATTTTAATAAGTACCTTTGTGGCAGTGTTAGTCTCTCCATCAGAAGTGATAGACTTCAGTTCAATCTTCTCACTCTTCTTTTCCTCTATTAGTGGCTTCTCGTTTTCCTGACGCTTCTCTGGACTTGCGAGCCTGGTAAAGAAACAGCATCTTACCTTCTCTCCTGATTTTAACTTTATTTTCTCCCTGTTAAATCACAGATTTGCATTTGTTCACTTCAGAACAATGAGATGAGGACAAGACAATGGGGCACAAAAGTAACCTGAGCTGAAATGATCATAGACAGATATATTCATGTTTTCCAATATCCTGATAATGCATTACAATGAAAAATAGAACATTTGCTTCCTCATTTCATCATATATTTAATTTCACACTGAGATGTTTTTAAAGCATTTATTTTTTATGGTCCGCATCTAATAAATCCAAAATTCTGGTTAGCAGAAATTGCAGCACAAATATAATTGGTTACTGAATACAGCAATATCCTACTAGGAATTAACTCCATATGCTAGACAGTATATAAGTCAATAGCAACCCAGATAATACTTGATCTGGGTTGCATCAGGTGAGCTGGAGGCTGCTGTTAAAGAAACCTGGGCCTTCTTAACCACTCCAGACCTGATCACCTTAATACCTCGCTGTATTTATGCTGTAAATTCTGAAAATCTATTGGAAAAAAAGGAGTGAATAAATCATCTTAATGCAGTTGTTTCAGCTTCTTGTTCTTGGAATATCTATAGGTGAAATCTATGAAATTATCCGCTTTTTCTGTTAATATGTTTGGAAAAAGAACTGCGCCAGCATCTTTAGAACTAAGTGTTTGTGGCTTCACCTTATTGTAGAATGAATCATTGATTGTGTGCTGAGCAGCTGTCAAGTTGCTAATGTCCCTCATGATTATGCATGCACCAATATTCCTGTATTTTTTAGATTTGTCTTTCAAAATATTAACATTGCCAGAGAAACAGAATTTTTGCTTTTCGTTGGCCGTAAACTGATATCACCAAAATGCTTAAAAATGCACCCTGTGTAATTAATCTGTATAATAAATAAGCTTTTCATAATTATTGCTGAAATTCTCTTTACGGGGCACTGAGATCTTAAACTACTTTATAATGAATATATGTTTTAGAGCAGCAACAACAGTTGCAACATGCCAGATTTTCAAAAAGGTTTTCTCTCTCTGAAATACTTCTTGATTTGTTTCTACTTTTAGTTGCTGCTCTCTTTTAGTTTCCCAGTTTCTCTTACCTTGCCAGCTTTTTCCTCTCCTTTGCCTCCTCCTCTTCTTTCTGAGCTGATGTCAGACTCTCAGCATCTGCTAGATTGTCAACAGCGATGGCCAAGAAGACATTCAGTAGGATGTCTATTCAGAGGAGTAATGTAAGAAATATAAACCTGATAGATGAGATTGTGCAGCGGGCGAGACAGGTGCAAATCTTGTGAAAATGCCGTGATACACACAATTTGCTTTTAAACAAATGTATTCTGGGCAGAAGACAGTTTCTCCACTCGTTTTAGATTTAGCTTGAAATGTTGGTCTTTCCGTTGCATTTCTGGTTTAGTCCGCTGACAGAAAAGGATACAGTTTCCGCAGATGAAGAGGATGATAAAGTAGATGCAGACCAGCATGCCAGGAAAAGATGGGCCGCCGTACGCCATGATGCCATCATACATAACAGAGTTCCAGTCTTCTCCTGTCAGAATCTGCGAGGAAAGATAATAAAAAAAAGATTTGTGTGGTTCTGCATCAAGAATATATAAATAATCTGCAAAAGACGAGGCAATATGGAGACCAGTATGACCCTGAAAGAAATTACAGTATTGTAACCTGAAACACAGTGAGCAAAGACTGCGGGAAGTTGTCAAAGGTGCTGCGTCGGGTGTCGTCAAAGTTGAATTTCCCCCCAAAGAGCTGCATGCCCAACAGGGAGAAGATAATGATGAAGAGAAAGAGCAGAAGTAGCAGGGAGGCGATGGAGCGAACTGAGTTGAGTAGTGAGGCCACGAGGTTGGAGAGAGAGTTCCAATATCTATAGGAAAGGAAAAACAGAGATCCAGATGAATTTCGCTTCAAATTTACATCTATTTTATATTTTTGCCTGAGAGATGCCAGGCTGGACTATTTTTAGCCTGTTACTAAATAAAAATTAGGATCAATGCTGTAAAGTTGATAATAACCTTGTTATTTTAAATATTCTTAAAAGGCGCACACAGCGTAACACTGAGATACCAAGAGGAGACATGATCTTTGTTTCAACTAGAATGGTTTCTAGTATTCCTCCACACACTACGAAGCTGTCAAACCGGTTGAAGAGCGACACAAAGTACGCCTGCGGGGGGAAAGAAAAGTTCAGTTTGCAGAAGTTGTATCACGAACAAAGACATTTATACAAATTTTCACATTACAATCAAAAACCTCAGTTTATTTATTTATTTTTTAACTAGACGAGGGGTCTCAAACCTGTGGTTCCAGAGGCATATCTAGGTATTAAGGCGTTTAACATTTGGTCTTTACTTTGTAGAAGAAAAGAAAAGTTTGAAAGAAAAAAACAATGTAACAAAATTGCAAAGAGGAAGGAAAAAGTTCATTTCTGTGATAAATAACACCTAAAGGAACAATAGAATTTGTTTTAAAAAAAAGGAAAAGGCCATTGTCACTCACACGTCACAATGTAGTATAATGTTGGCAGGTGTGATGAGACCCAAACTGAATTTTCTGCTCTATTTGTAAAAACTGAGATGAAAGGGCTTTAGACTGAGATAGAGATTTAGCGTGATGACCTTTAACGTTCAGCCAGAGCTTCAACTGAATAGCTGCAGTTAAAACTATGTTAGTACAAATTCCAGTCCAAGTCAGACCTAAACCAGTGAAGAAAGGTTTGCATTCAGTGTGTGCTTTCCAGTTGGATAGAGCCTGAGCAATGCAACCCTTAAGGATGCAAAAATGTAAATAGCTAGATGTACAAAACACAACCTAACACACTGTAACTACAAACAAAAGGGGATTTAAAGTGCCAACTCGATGGCTAAATTGAAATACACAACAGACATTTCAAATGTAATTTTTAAAAGCATATATATTTTCCTTCCACTGTAGTTATGCACTTATTTTTGACAATCTAATTCCATAAAAAAAAAAACATAGAAGTTTATGATTGTGACTTATTGCTACCACTTACCTGTAAGCCAAGACTGTACATCTTTAGCAGCATCTCACCCGTGAAGAGTGCTAACAACACTTTGTTTGCTATATCTGCAGAGACAGGGAAACATATAGGAAGATGAAAGGAAGTAAGGAAAATGTAAAAAAAAAGACTTTCTTAATATTGTTCCAATGCACTATTGCATGTAATCTGTACATTGTGTGCAATGTACCTTGTACGTCTGTTAGCCACTGCGGTTGCTTGTGATGTTCAGAAGCGATGGTCAGGGTGTTGAGAAAAACCAAGAAGATGACGAGCCAATAGAAAACCTGGGACTTGACTGCTGCTCGACACTTTCGCCTACACAACCTGTTCCACCTCCGAGAGTAGCGACTGAGAAGGGCAGATGGAAAGGTGAGGAGAGATAGGAGAGGGTTGAAACAGAGAAAACATGTTGGAAAGTATAGGTCAGGGAGTTTGAAGAAAGACATGGAGATGGAGATGAAAACAGAAAAAGAAAGAGCAAAAGGTGGAAACATGGAACCAGGTGATGGGAAACATGTAGCCAATGAGGAAATAAGGAACAACCCCGCAATGGATATAGAAGGAAAGACAGTCAGTGGTGGAGAAAGGGGAAGAAGAGGAAAAAGTTAATTGGTCGGTGCACAGAGTCGAGGTGACCTCAGCCCCATATCCTGTGGCCATCTGTTGTCTTAAAGCAGAGGTGTTCAACAGTTAGTCATTATAAAACTTGCTTCAAACTAGAAGCATGAAACAGAGCTCTGTTGCAGAGACATGCAGAGAAAAGAAGGAAAAGACTAAGATTGTATCCAAACATTGGAAGTAAAATGTGTTTGTTTTTTTAGTTTTTTTTTACAAATGGTTCACAATGTATCTTTGACACAATAAAACAACCTAAATGATGTAAAAAATATTTCATCTGTGTGGTTTTGTCAAACAATTCCTCCTCACTTTCTTTCTCTGTCCACCGTAGAAAATGTTTGTTATTGTTTCTGGTAATTGCTAGCTTCACGCCTCACAAACAATTTACTCCACTCCCCACACAAAGGGTCGCGCACGGGTCATTTAACATCTCCTCCCATGTAGGAACAATTTTCCACAATAATTTCATAATTGTCCTGTTCTGAGTAAGTGACATAAAACAAGTGAGGGCAACACAAGGTTATTTATTCTGGTTGTGCAGTAGTGAATGATAAATCAAACAGCATGGTTTCATCAGAATTCATTGGTCAAACAAGTATGTATGAAATGGTCTCTACAATTACAGTATAGTGTACTTGTATGGATACCTTAACATCACAAAAGCCTCAACATAAAGAACACTATACTGCTAAGATTTTTTGGCTTACTTTCAAAGGTTGTGTTATTTAATCACACTTTTCTTGTGGTAATAGGGAGCCCATTTTCCTGCCCTACTTTTTGTGGTATATATTCAAAAAGGTGATTGAAACATCCCCTTAGAGATTGTGGATGTTACTGACTCAATAACATCCTGCAATTGCATCCAAGTAGAAAATCCCAAAGGTGCGCTATTGTGTTCAATCCACTGGAGAACCGTGAACTCATTGTAAATCCTCAAGAAACCAGTTTGAGATGAACCATGCTAAGTCAAGTCCCTTATATATATTTTGATGCTTAGTTTGAGCTTAAGCGAATCACCTTTATCACATCTACACTCACCCGCCACTTTATTAGGTACACCTGTCCAACTGCTCGTTAACACTTAATTTCTAAGCAGCCAATCACATGGCGGCAACGCAGTGCATTTAGGCATGTAGACATGGTCAAGACAATCTCCTGCAGTTCAAACCGAGCATCAGTATGGGGAAGAAAGGTGATTTGAGTGACTTTGAACGTGGCATGATTGTTGGTTCCAGAAGGGCTGGTCTGAGTATTTCAGAAACTGCTGATCTACTGGGATTTTCACACACAACCATCTCTAGGGTTTACAGAGAATGGTCCAAAAAAGAAAAAACATCCAGTGAGCGGCAGTTCTGTGGGCGGAAATGCCTTGTTGATGCCAGAGGTCAGAGGAGAATGGCCAGACTGGTTCAAGCTGATAGAAGGGCAACAGTGACTCAAATAACCACCCGTTACAACCAAGGTGGGCAGAGGAGCATCTCTGAACGCACAGTACGTCGAACTTTGAGGCAGATGGGCTACAGCAGCAGAAGACCACACCGGGTGCCACTCCTTTCAGCTAAGAACAGGAAACTGAGGCTACAATTTGCACAAGCTCATCGAATTTGGACAATAAAAGATTGGAAAAACGTTGCCTGGTCTAATGAGTCTCGATTTCTGCTGCGACATTCGGATGGTAGGGTCAGAATTTGGCGTCTACAACAGGAAAGCATGGATCCATCCTGCCTTGTATCAACGGTTCAGGCTGGTGGTGGTGGTGTCATGGTGTGGGGAATATTTTCTTGGCACTCTTTGGGCCCCTTGGTACCAATTGAGCATCGTTGCAACGCCACAGCCTACCTGAGTATTGTTGCTGACCATGTCCATCCCTTTATGACCACAATGTACCCAAATTCTGATGGCTACTTTCAGCAGGATAATGCGCCATGTCATAAAGCTGGAATCATTTCAGACTGGTTTCTTGAACATGACAATGAGTTCACTGTACTCAAATGGCCTCCACAGTCACCAGATCTCAATCCAATAGAGCATCTTTGGGATGTGGTGGAACGGGAGATTCGCATCATGGATGTGCAGCTGACAAATCTGTGGCAACTGTGTGATGCCATCATGTCAATATGGACCAAACTCCCTGAGGAATGCTTCCAGCACCTTGTTGAATCTATGCCACGAAGAATTGAGGCAGTTCTGAAGGCAAAAGGGGGTCCAACCCGTTACTAGCATGTGGTACCTAAAAAAGTGGCCGGTGAGTGTATATAACAATTATGTCTATCTTGACTTATAGTTTAAGCGAAAAGAAGACGATGAACTGTTTTGCATGTGAAAAGGTTTTTGAATACTGTGTGCTCGACATATTTCATAATAAACGGTCACATGTGATTTTGACAGCTTTCTGTTCAGGTTTAAAGTAAATCTGCAACTAACGATTATTTTGCAAAATCGAATAATCTGTTGATTATTTTCTTGATTAATTGTTTAATAAGCAGCTAGCCAAAGGTTGTTTAAAGAATATTTGTTATTAAATTAACCAGGTGAAAATAAAACTTTTCCACTTGAGGAGTTCGGGGTAGTGCATTATGACAGAAGAACGTTTTTTTTATCTTAAATACAAAATGTGTAAATATATATTTCTTTTTTTTACAATTTTGATTTAATTACTGCTCTGAGTGGGTCGCTGTGTCAGCTTAAGGCATGTTTTAGAGTCTCTACGCTCCAATAAACGATTGATCGATTACCAAATTTGTTGATGCTTATTTCAATAATCAAGTACTTGCGATTAATTCTATTAATTGTTTAAGCCCTAGTTTAAAGAAAACATTTTTTTTTTCTGAGAAGCAAATACTTCTTTTAAATAATTTCCATAGGCAAGAATGTAGCCGTTGAACATAGGCTAGTTTCCATTATACAGCTTTAAAGGGTGCAGATTAAAAAGTAGAGTTCTGATGTTAAACACTTTTTGGGGGATTTTAAAGCGTCCAAGTCTAAGGATACTTTTTTTCTGCTGCATGTTGAATAGCTTTACACAAAGGTGACCTTACTTGACCTGTTTTTGCTCAAACAAGGCTATTATGATTTTTCCATGCTAGTAACGATGTTGCTGCTTAGATATCCTTACAATTTTGCAAATCATAATTAGCAATGGAACGTAAATACATTTTGCAAAGTAATTGTTTTTTAAATTTCATTTGCTAAAGTACAAGGAGTGTGTATAACTGCAGGATGGCTAACAGAGCAGTCGGACAAATTAACCAGCTAACATTCTGCTGTTCAGCCCTTCACTTGTCAACTTAGTTTGACATTTAGTTTTCAGAAGAAAATAATGTTTCTAAAAATATAAATGACCATAAGGAAGAATATTTGCTTTAACGAGGAAAAACCTGTACTGTTCAAGGATTCAATAAACATTTTAATGAAGGTGTCAAATCCGCTTTTTCTTTTTGATTTTTTCCTTTTTCTAAACAAGCGTATAGGAATATTCATGAATTAGAACACAGCTGGTTTTATTGCTAAATCGCTTTTCTTTTAGTTTCGGCCCACACAAGACATAACCCACAGCACATTACAAGCACAAACAGACCACTCCTTAATGCTATAGTCATATTTGTGATTTTGAAACTTATTGCCATCCTTCACTAATATTTTTCTTTCCTAATAGAAAACATCTATTTGAAAGCATCTGTCAGATAACATTAGATTTAGAATTACAGAAGAGTATTAAGTTTTAGAAAGTTCTCATATATGATGGTACTACATCAAGATTCTTTTAGCTCTATAACTGAAAAAAATAAATAAAATAAAACCCAGATGAAATGCAATATTTCTATTATTACTGTTTTCAAATCAGTCAGAATAACCAATATTTTATCATCCAGATTCCAGAACATTGAACAAGGTTATTTTAAGAAATGTTTTCTATTACTTTTTCACAACCAGACATTTACATGCACTTAGACTTCTGTGCATTCGATATTAGAGAACCCAGATGATTTTAGGGCTTTTTAAGCTTCTTTTTAAATAATGAATTTATTTACAATATGTGAGTTATATACAGGCCCACCTGTGAATGTTTAAGGCCATGACAAATTCAAAAGAAATCCGCCAGATACCAGCTAAAGAAATGTGTATCTCCAGAAGGATGGAGCGGGATGTTCTGCAAGAATAAAACTCCTTCCTAAATAGTAAGTATGTTAATAGCAGCATGGCGTTATGTGCATATTTTGCTGCAGGTTGGATTGATTCCCTACAATGCAGATGACATCATGAGGAAATTATATTTAAATATGTGTAAATATTACTGCATTATCTGAAAAAAAAAAAATCAAAGTTTTGCAGGGGCCCGCTGCAAAGTGCTTATACGAGTCCAAAACTTGTGGAGTGAAGAGACGAGGTTTGCTAAATCTCACCTTCTTTCTTAGTAAAAAGAAATTGAATTATTTTGGTGAAACTTTTTAAATTAATCAGCTAAACTTCGGTCTACTAAAATGTCAGACAAGGAGAAAAAGACAAGGTTATATACCTCTAAAAGAAGTGAAAATATTTTATTTTCACCATAGTTTCAAAAATAGAGAGGTTTTATAATAAATAGGTTATTCTGCTCTATAAAAATACACAAATTATTGGTATTTATTACAGATATTGCTGTTACTGTTATTAGTAAAATTATTAGTCTATCCTACACGCCTTTTCTGTTAGTTTGATTATGTTAGTTTCATAAATTCTCTTAAGTTTTTTCTTCTTAACACTAGTACCAAACCACAAATATGCACTCACACGCACAGCCATGAAACAAGAACCGTTTCAGTATAAGACTATGGTAAACATGTACTAACCTGAACTTGGATTTGGAGATCCTAGTTCTGGAACACAGAAAACAAAATGGATTATACAAAAACACATAGACAGACAAAAACGCAAGACAGAGGTGATTTGAAAATTATAGAAGGAGATCTAGTTTCCCTCGTTTTTGGAGAAAGGATTTGCAGTAAATATGTCTGCTTTTGATTGGTAAGAATTGGTACAGTACACTGTTTTGATGTACCCACATTGGTTTTCTACTTAACATTTTTGTGGTAGTTTTTTTTTTGTAATAATCCTAAAAAAATCAACAATGTTCTTCTAAATTTTGCTAACAAATCACTCTCTTAAACATATATAGACAGTACACACAAAAAAACAGTGGCATCCAGTCAAAAGAAAATAATCTTAGTTTGATTTTCTTTCAGTCAATCCCTGTGTAAAAAAACACAATTACAAATAAAGTCTGTTGATTGTTCACCACTGTAACATCCAAAAGTTTGAACAAGGAGAAGCGAGGACGAGATATTATGGAGAACATTTGGACAGAAGAGAAGAGAAAAATATCTATAGAAAGTACCAAAATCAAAAGATTAAATTGAAAACTATTGTCTAAAACATCTTTTTAGTTTTTTTTATCAGACGTTTTTAAATGTCCTCTGATTTGGTTGACAAAATCTGATGAAGTGATGGAGCAGCTGACTCACTGGCTGACTGAACAGCTGACGGAAACAATGAAGCGACTTATTGATGCCCTGAAAGAATGAATAAGAATGACTGACTGGCTGGATATGGGGCCTGACAGTGCATACTTCCCTTTATGTGTCCATCTCAGTAAAGAGATCAGCAGGTGCTGAAGTAGCTGGTACCCAAGGGCCTGTCTCCTGGAAATGTGAATAAGAACTGACAAACACTGAAAGCCTATAGTTTTTAAACTCAAATGGAAGAAAACTCCTGCAGATATTTTTTGTCCCAGTAAATCTCTATATCCGAATTAAACACTTATTTACTTGTTTAGTGAAAGGATGGTTATTTTTTACGGTATGTAAAAAATAACCATGTTTTAAAATAAAAAAAAGGATCAAAGATAAGATATTTAATTTATTTTTCTTTTTAAATCATATTGTGACCACTTGAGTAAAATATTTGCATAAAATAAAGTTGATATATGGACTTCATTTTAGCATATCAACAATCCACTGAAATCTTACGGTTATAATCTAGTACACCCTGAACCAAAACCAAACATGAAGCTTTTAGTTAGTAATGCTCTACTAATCTGGGAGAAATTCACAGAAAACTGTAAAAGTTCAGAAAACATCAGCTGCTTTAAAATTAGATTAAAAACGCATTTGTTTAGGGTTTAAGTAAACAAACAAACTTATATATATATATATATATATATATATATATATATATATATATATATATATATATATATATATATATATATATATATATATATATATATATAATCTTCTTTCTATCTTCCTATCTTATTGATCTTCTCAGATCAATAAAACCAGGTTGATAACACAATGCAACGAATGTTAAGTCTGAAATCTAAAATGATTCTCTCTTAAATCACAAATTGCAAAATAGATTTTTTTTTTCTCAAATTAAAAAAAAAAAAGTATTTTTTTTTTTTTTATTAACATTCTTCACATTTCAAGATTCAAAATAGTAAATCTCACCAGATTTGGTTATTCCAAATTCCCAATTCTTTAAAGCCATTCTTAAAGCTGTAATCAATAAAATCTTTTTCGATACCTTGGCAGATATCTGTAAAGAGGTCAAGTTTAAAAGATGGAGCAGGGAGGTAGAACTGACTTGGATAGACTGATGCGTGTCAATAGAGATAGATGAACAAATGGCAAAATAAATAAAAAGATAATAAAAGATTAATAGATGACTGGTAAGAAGACGTATAAATTACTGGGATTAATCCATGAACAAATATACTGATGGAGAGGGAAATGTGTAGACTAAATTAATACATGAAAAGACAAAAAAAGGATAGTTAGCTGAATGATTAATGGATGGACAAAGAAATAGGTTTATGGTTGGATAAACATGGTGAAGGATGGATGGATTAGTTAATGGATAAGACAAAAAATGGATGGATGGATGGATGGATGGATGGATGGATGGATGCATTGAAGGGCAGATGCATGGAAAGATGGTTAGAAGGGTGGATGCATGGATGGATGGAAGGGTGGATGCATGGATGGATGAATGAAAAGATGGATGGATGGATGGATGGATGGATGGATGGATGGATGGGTGGATGGATGGGTGGATGGGTGGATGCATGGATGGATGAATGAAAAGATGGATGGATGGATGGATGGATGGAAGGCTGGATGGATGGATGGATGGATGCATTGAAGGGCAGATACATGGAAAGATGGTTAGAAGGGTGGATGCATGGATGAATGGATGGATGGAAGGGTGGATGCATGGATGCATGGATGAATGGATGGATGGAAGGGTGGATGCATGGATGGATGAATGAAAAGATGGATGGATGGATGGATGGATGATAAATGGATGGATGATAAATGGAAGGATAGCAAGATGGATGGACGAATGGACGCATGAATAGATGGATGCATGGATGACTATTGTACATGTCTGATAGATGAGAGATGAATAATGGATGTACATTAGACAGACAGACAGAAACGTAGATCGATAAGATTTACTCGAGTAAACTTAACTAAAATATTTAAATGCATTTATTTTAAGTGGTCATTATTCAATTATTTAAGTTCAAGTTGATTTAGTTTGACAGTGTCAAATACAACTAAACAAATCAATAAAAAGAAAATACGCCGTAGACAATAAGGGTAGAAAAAAGGGTCATCCTTGCATGTTTTTTTTTTTTATTCAGTTAATAAAAAGTTCTTCTCTTTTTTGTTTCATATAGTTATAATTTGAAGTAATTTGTTTTATTGATGAGCAGCTCTGTATGTGTATGTACTGGCTTCTGCATGTTAATGTAGAGGCTCACTGAGGGTCACGGCAGCTGTGATGCCCTGCATCAAAGAAAGAAAGCAACTCATTTGTTTGAATAATGTAAAATAAGAAGGAAAGCATCAGGGGATTACAGGAGTTAGTGAGTCAGCTGTTTGTGAACTCCCACAGGGGAGAAAGAAAGCGTTTCAACAGCCAACATTAGCTCGGGTGGAGAATGATCAGAAACACAGCCAGTGAAATGTCCTGTTATACCATACATAAACATAAACACATAGAGAAAAAAATGGAGGGATTCTTTTGAATTATTATTTCAGAAATGGGACTCCATAAAAGACAAAGGTGCCTTACAGCCTTACAACTGACCTGTGAGAAGAAAACCCAGCTGTGTCTCCTCAGATACATTCACCTTTACCTTAATGTTTTATCTGTGTGGAGCATGTTGCTGTTACTTTACCCCACCAACCTTTAATGCATGGATGCCTAAAAAACTCAATGAGGCATTAGACCATGGCTGCCTTATTAGATCAATGAAGCGCAGAGGAAAGCTGAGACACCAAATTCTACCATGTCCATCACAGCAGTGCCAGTGATAAAGACAAAAATCCAGGCAGGGCGAGAACTCATCCATGGGAATGATGGTGATCGAAAGAGCTGAAGAAGAGGTGTGTTTGTTTGTGTAAGAGGGTGAGGTACTCACGCCAGCCTGGTGCAGCATGTCTCCCCTTCCACGTCTCCTCCGGGGGCGTTATCTGTGTTGACTGATTCGTTTTCACTGGCTGGCATGCTCACTGAGAAAAATGGGTAAACAAAAAGAAATATGAGGGTGAATCAGAAACAAAATATAGTCTTTGGGAGTAAAAGTGTATATCGGGATTAATAAAATGTGCACTCCAAATGTACACATACAGCTTCCCAAAAGTGCTTGTAGTATTTTAACTGTTTTGCCCTTGTGGCATCATAAACCCACCAACTTTAATTTATTTTGTTGGAGTTTTCCGTGATAGACCAAATGATTAAGAATAACAGTGAAAATGAAGAAAAATATATGATAAAATGGATCCTATTTGTATTTAATCCCCATTACTTTATTACAACAATACTATCATACAAAATATTTAGTGGAAACATTTGCCACATTTACGTGTGTTTTATTAATCTTTGATATATTTTTCTCTTGTTATTTCACTGCATTTCTGTCATAAACATAACACTTGGTAGCTAATTTTTTTGGCAAGAGCTGCCAAATGAACTTAAAGTGTTTTTTTCCATCTTCATCTCTAAGGGACAGCTAAAATCTACATTTTTAATTTGGTATTTCTATCCTTTTTTAAATTGTATTTGTGTGATATGTTTTTTTTTTTTGTTGTTGTTGTCTCAATTAAACGTGCTCCAGTTAGTTTTCCTGCACTCTTTGCCTGTTGCATGTTGACAATTAAAAAAGATTTTGCACTGAAGCTGCAATGAAGTACACACTGAATTAAATTCTTCGTTTATTCAGAATGATCCAGAGGCCAAAATCTAACTGAAACACATTAATTACTTTTTAATGATCCTTGAATTTTTTTTTTTTTTCAGGGGGGCTTATTTAGATTTAGGCCATAAGTTCCTTCTGTGTGGTTTATATTTTCTTTGTTTTGCCGTTTTAGTTCACACAGATGGGTAGTTTATTCCTATGATTGTTTATGATAGATAAATGTGGTAGAAATATCCCTTATTTCTTTCTGCTCAATTCTGCCTGTTGTTTTCTTTTTCTTCTTTCTCTGTATTTTAATGGTGGTTGGCAAACAACTTCCTGTTGCTCTCTTTCTCAGCTCCCTATCTCACAGTAACTCTCCTCAGCTGCTGCTCATACTCGTGATTGCTATCGCCTGCTTGCTCTGCCTTACTGTCTTCCAATACACAAACCAGTGAGCTTTGAAGAAGAGCAATTACCCAGCAAAGTTTTCATTGGATAACTGAGCTACAATTTCCGCCTCTGAGATTCTTCAAATGCCAAGAACTTGGACATATAGCAGCATTATGTAAAGGAAAACAGTGATATTGAAGGTGTGCTGGAGAGCACGAATATGGAAAATGTGGGAAAGAAGCTAAAATCAAATGCTGTAACTGTGGTGGAGAACATACTGCTGCATATCGTGGCTGTGAAGTGAGTAAAAGGTCTGAAGAAATAAAAAAACTGAAATTTGAGTTCAGAATAACATATGCTGAAGCTGCAAAAAGGATCCCATCCCAGTCAGAAAAACCCAAAGCAACAGTTCAGCAAATGGCAAATTCAAAACCTCTGGAGCAATGTCCCAACATTGAATATTAATTGATTATAACAAAGAAAGATTTTGTTCTTTTCATGGTTGAAGTGATCAATTGTAGTGCACAGATGATGGGAAAAACGGAAAAACATCAAAAATAATAGTGAAAGCTGCAGAAAAGTATGTTGAAGTTAAAGAATTAAACTGGGAACTTAAACATAAATTAGAAAAGAGCAAATGTAGTATTTATTATGTTGGGTTCAGTTGAACAGTTTGGAAATATATATATATATATATATATATATATATATATATATATATATATATATATATATATATATATATATATGCCATAAAACCTCACAAGAAGAAGAACAACCAGCGAGCTCAAACTCCTGATGCATCTCTGCTTCAACACACCTGACTTCAATATGACCTCGTTAGCAGGGATGACATCTACTAGTGAGCTGTTGAGCTGTTTTAGCCATTTGATTCAGATGTAAAGAACCCCCTTCCCTTAATATTTGAGCTTCAGACCCAGTTTTTAAACTGGAATCTCTCTTGTTGTGTCTCATTGTCCGGGATATTAACTGTTTATAGTTCTGTTGCTCTACCTTTTCCAGTTCGAGCTTTATAAGTTTTTCTTTTTTTCTTCAGTCGAAGGACTTGATTTTTTCTACCAAGCTCTCCATTTGAGTCCTCATTTAATACATCATGAAAGGTTTGTGATGTAAAACATCCTGTTTTAATAATATAAATACTTCTATATTTTAAGTACTAAACTCTCAGCTCTGTTCAGCCATATTACAAAAACTAATGTAGCTACTGAAAAGTAAAGGAAATATATATTGCATTTTGCTGAAAATGGTTGTGCAAGAACTTTAAACGGGTTGTAATTTCTAATGCTTTTATCCCCAATTAATCCTATATTTTGTAACAATACGGAAATTAAATATTTTTATCCAGTTTCAAGTATAATTCATAACAGCACACTTTTTCTGAAAGACAACAGTTTTATGTTTCTGTTTCCAAATGGCATTCAAGTTTTATATGCATAAATAGAGAGATAAGGTGATATTAAAAGGATGGGAGAAGAGATTACAATATGAAATCTATTCATGGATAACAATGAAAAAAAAAAAAAATACAAAAATGGATGTCCAAACTGATACCAATGAATTGAGACCAGGAGACAATAATGTGAATGCTAAAGAAGGATTAGATGACAGGAGACTGAGTGAGCAAGGAAAGGAAAATTAGATGGCTGGTTGAAAGACTAATATGAAATGATCCATCCCTTTTTATTGCTTCTGTCAGTCTAGGCTTGCTGGAAAGAAATGAGCGACAATTATTTATTGCACGTTGTAGGTATCATAATCAGACACCAGTAGTCGGTTTGCCTGCACTCATTACTGGCATGTTTGTTTTAATGTGCTTTTAAAGGTGAACTTTAACCATTATTCATTCATGGTGGAATTGTTATCAACTTTAAAGGCTGATCAAGGCAAGAATTTACATTTTTTTTGGGTGTGTGAAGAAGGGTTATTTTTAATTTTCTTTCCACAATCCATGGATTAAATGACTATACATTTGTTGGTATTGGTTCTACAGTGCCTTTTCAGCTTAGGAAGGACATATCCTCCTTTCCATTTATCATCATCTATAGCCTTTATTTTGATTGGGCAGGGGGTGCAAAGGCTAGGAATACAGTAGCAAATATGAAGTATGTAAAAGATGTGATAATAATGGTCATGCTGAGGCTCTGTGTTGAAGGTAAGGAAAGCAAACTGGATTGTCCTTATCAATAGGTCATTAAGAATACTTATGATTTCCTAAAATTCTTTGCATGTCAGAAAGTATAAGCATAGCCCAGCTCACAGCATTTAACAAAATTGCATCATGTGTGCTGTATGGCACATGCTACCATTGATACAGAGACACCACAAAAAAAGGGTTGAATAATGGAGAACTAGAGTAAATTTACTACATACAAAATATTTAAAAGTATTCGGTCTCGTTTTGAAGCTGATAAAATAGTTAAATATGCTTTAAAATGTAGGTGCATGATGGGAAAACACCCAGACTAAATCAGTTTGGATATCTTACCACATATTCTCCCAGAAGATTACAGTCATTATGGAAATCATGGCATAAGAAGCTAGCTAAATGTACAATAAATGTGTGTGCAGTGTGTATATATTTGGGCCCAAGAAACCTATTTTAGTATTTGAATTAAATGCATAGTTTTTTCTAGCTTATGATATTCAGTTTTTTCTATAAATGTTAAAGTAATAAGGGCTGCACAGTGGAGCAGAGGGTAGTGCTGTTGCCATGCAGCAATAAGGTTCTAGGTTTGATTTCTGGCTTTTTTCCCTGTGCATGCGTGGGTTCTCTGCAGGTAATCTTGCTTCCTCTCACGGTTCAAAAACATGACTGCTAGGTTAAATGGATTCTTTAAATTGTCCTTAGGTGAGAGTGTGTGTGTGCATGGTTGAATGTCTCTGTGTTGCCCTGCGACAGACTGGCGACCTGTCCAGGGTGTACCCCACCTCTCTCATAGACTGTCGGAGATAGGCACCGACTACACCTCGACTCTGACAAGGACTAAGCGGGAGAAAATGGATGAACAGATATTAAAATAAATTGTTCCAAAACCAAAAATAATCACTTCGTTTTTACAGAAAAAATCAGTTGTAATAAAGTTTGATCTCTATCAGCAATAAAGCTTTTAATAAGCTGTGTGTTTGTGGCAATTTTTTTTTATTCAAGCATTTCTGTTTCATCATCTGATCAGTAGTTGTTGAAGCCACAAATCTACCATAGGAGAAATTGTAAACCCTCTGCTATCGTTATATGTCAGAATAAACTGACACATGGACTAGCGATAGAGATTCACACTTGAAAGGTATTGTACAGTCTCTGAACTTAGCTGTTAACATGATGTAAGTTTCCTCAAATGGACACGTCCCTCCTGCTGCTAAGCTTCTTGGTTAAATGCACTTGCGGCCTAAAATTTTCTCCTGAGGCAAGTGGCTTTCAAATACTATTCAAAAGCAGTCCGGTGACTTCCCCTCAATGGAGCTATGAACTAGTTTAATAACTATTGTTAGAGTAAACCCCAAAGACTTGATACAAGGAGACGAGAAATGAGGAAAATGAACACAGAGCACAGGAGGGTGAGAAATTACTAGAAAAAAAAGGTAAGAACATGATGGAAACCAGGATGAGATGTTTTTCTAGTGTAAAGAGGATTAGATGACGGTTTAGCATGATGTATATACAATCTTTTTGAATTTTTGGATATTTTGGCAAATGAGAATTATGTTTTGGAGAATCTTTGTCAACCAAGGAGTCTGTTAATAATCTTTTAAAATGTACAATCTTTAAAAACTGACAGAATTATATTACAGTTATCAAACAATATTAAATTGTCCCTTATTTAGCCTTTGTTTTAAGTGCTGTTGTGTTAAGTAGTTATTAAGACGCTTTTTACGGCAGACGATTGTTCAAATAAACCCCTCTTGGAGCACTGCAAATGTCCTCACCTTCTTTTTTGGGGTTTTGTAATTGCGAGTTGCAGCAGCTACAATTCTGTAAATTGTGTTTTTTGTATTTCTTTGCAGAAGGCTCAAGTCCCAATTAGAAAATCATCATCCATGTTTGTGATGACGTCCGGAAGGCTAAAGCCTGACCTTTTCACACAGCAGTCCATCTTTCCTTTCCGACAGCAGTGGCGCTCATACTGTTGACCCCATGAAAGGTGAAGGAAAAGGAGGTAGGGGCTACAATTTGCTGCATTTCAATTGATTTCACTATTGTGACTATTGCTTAAGCTGCTGGAAAACCACCAAAAATAGCTGAGTTTTCCAGTATGCATCACTTTCTCCCCTGAATTTCAAATCAAAGCTGAATCTGTTCAAAAACCCATAAAAAGTAGCCACAAGTTTTTTCAACCCTGGCTATTATTTTTTATTTTTTATTATTTTTTTATTTTTTGCATGACCATAAACTGCAAATATGTATTTACTTAAAGTCAAATTTGCTTTAGTTGGTTCCAAAATTCCGTGTGAAATGGTTAGGTTAGGTGAATTATACATTTATTAAATTTTTCAAATTTTACATGGATACGTCAAACCAACATATAGATTTTACAAATGTAGTTTTATTATTAAATTAAAGAAGTAATTCCTACAAAATGAGTTTAATTGCAATTCTGATATTTGTCACCACCTGCTGTCCCAGGTGTGATCTGTGAAAAAATATGTAAACCGCCACATTCAGCAGACGCCTACCAGGACACGACTGACTGCCTAAAGTAACAGGTGGGCAAGAAGGGCATTAAGCATGCAACAGGTCAGAAAAGCTGCAGATACTGATGGCTCAGATGGCAAGAACTTGACTGTTCTAGTATAAATTGTGTAAAGTGGTAAAAAACAACAACTAATAACACTTGTAGGGGAAAGACATAAGAAGTCTTTCTCTAAGCGACATGACAAAGGTGCAGGAAAAGATGCTCTCTTATAACTGCACTTAAGCATCCTGAACACACCATCCTATCTGCGTAACATGAAGCTGGCAGTATCATGTTATTGAAATGGTTTTGATTTGCAAAATGGGGAGTTCATCAGAGTAGAGGAAGATGGATTGAGCTTAACAAATGACAGTGCTGTAAGGGTAGAGGTGGCCCACACACTCCAAAGAGTCTTGCTGCTGAAAGGTGAAGTATCGATTCCAGTTTGTCTAATAACATTTAAATAAATAAATTACATATAAATAAATAAATAAAGCCAAATATTTGGTTTTAAAATAAAGAAACAAAGCAAAATGGAAAGCTATTTTCCTATTTTATCTTTGTGTTGGTCTATCACATAAATTCCCCATAAAATGCATTAAAGTGTTTGGTGGTAATGTGACAATATAATGAAAAGTTCAGGGGTGTGAATTCTGCAAGGCATCCATGAAGATCCTGGTCAAATTTTACAGGATAAAACTTCAGATAAATTTTCTGAAAGCTTTGAATGATGCAGGGGCATTTGGGGAAAGGAATCCGAAACAAGAGGATTATGTCATCACATCTGCAAAGAAAGTTCTGCATGTACAATATGTGCTCGGCATTAATTGTCTGTGGTAACATTAACCTCTTATGTTTTCAGACATCAGGCAAATTGTTTCCTTTCAAGTTCAGTTTTATGCCACAACAGTAAAGTTGTTTCTCCTCTGTGTCTCCTTTTACACTGCAATCAACTTTTTAGCCAATTAAATGAAAAAACTTGAGTGACCCAAAGCATTGCAACGTCCAATCAAGAGAAATGACTATCCTGCAACAGGATAAGCATATATGGGTAAAAAATCCCTCATCAACAAAGTTAAAATTTCATAATACTCATGTGGGAAATAATTAAAGGATCACTTATTTTAAAGGTGTATAGAAGCACAAGAAAGACATTGAGGAAAAAAAACAAGTTTAGTGTTGACAGGTTCTTACTACAGTACATACTAACAGATCGAAGTTTGAAAGGGATAAAAGCAAACGCTTAAGTGGAGGGAGATTTGTTAAATACAAAAGGAAGGTATAAAAACAAAAATAAAGGAAGATTTGGGCATAGTAAAAGTGCAGAGAGGTTGCAGTCCGCTTGCAGTTCTACGATCTGTAAAATCTTTAACTAATATTGGTCCATGCCGACAAACCCACACGCCTTACGAAGGAAAGCCGCGTTTTTCTTCACGGCTCCACGAAGAGAGAGAAAATGACGACCTTTACCTGGGGACAGATAGTATGGCTCAACAGGACAAACACATAGATCTATATACACAGTTTCACATGAGCCGGATTTTACCTCCAGCCAGCATGAGACCTTCACAAACACATTAAATGAAGAAAGATAATCACTGGCTCTAATATTAGTTGCAAAAGACATTTTTTAACAGTTACTCACACATCTCTTCATCCACAACCTAATTTCAATTTGGAAATGATTAATAGAATTAATTCAGCATTGTCTGTTCTGCCTTTCTTGCAGTTATTCGATCTTTATTTCATTTCCTGCTGTAGAAATGTGAACTCCTAATCTTCAGCATGGAGAAACGGACACAAAATAAAGGTTAGAAAGTTAAGATTTCTCAATGAAGGAAAATAAATTTTTATTCTTTGATTTGGCCTCTTCAGCATTTTTTTTTTCAATCATTCTTAAAATCTTGTCATTCTATAACATACTCTCTCAATAGAATTAGAATGATAAATCTTGCAAACATTTTAGGTAGCAAAACATAAAACTGAACATGCAAAATAAAATGATAAGACAAATGTTCATTTTATCCAACCACTGCAGTTAAAGTTCAGACTTGACTACAAGCAATGAGAATAATTTAAACCATCTCTGCACCATAATAGTCAGCTACAGCTACATACACACAACTCTAGGATCTTTCATTCTTTCTGGAAAATTTGTATAAGGATAATAAGGCAAGTAAACCACTTGAATTGAGGATTCAAATTAACATGGAATGATGACCTGATCCATCAATTTGAGGGTAATTTTCTACTTGCAGTCATTTTCACTTTGTAAGCGGAAATCTGTCACATTCAATATTGCTCTTTAATAATACACTTCTGACACCTTCACCACCTTTTTTCCCTTGTATGGTTGAATATCATCCTGTGAATCGACAAAATGAGTGAACTAAACAAGCTTTCTGGTCTTTCTACCAAGGTAGACTGGCATAAATGGCAGGATGGCGGCGTGCGATTAGGCAGCACAAGGTAAGGGAATAAAAAGCCTCATAAAATGGGACTGCAATTGCATACAGTATGCTTCTAAGGATGACTTGGGACACAAGAAAAATTGAGCTGATGCCACATTGCGGCATCAGTTCTAAGTAGGGACGTCCCGATCTGAATTTATCAGATATCGATCCATATTAGTCAGAAAATAATATGCTGGCATCTAAAATCTCCAATATTTTCGTGCTTCTCTTAAGTTCCTGTAACTCATAGGTTAATTTTACAAGTCAGTTGTATTCATACCTTTGGTTGTTGACTTTTCTTCCCTGTTTCAATAATATTACTTTATCAAGCCTTTTTTTACATTCTACAGTATAAAATGGCTAATAAAATCTGTTATCAGTCGTGGTAATTTTGGTACCTGCCAATTCTCAAAGCTGTATCAGAAATGAAAAAGTTGTATCAGTACACCCGTAGTTCAAAGTAAATTTTTACCCTCATAGGATTGTTCTAAAAGTAAATGTGGTTTGTCAAAACTTGAAGACAGAAAATTCATTAGACCGGGCATGCTTCTTTAAAGTTTCTGTCTGCTTGTCTGGTCAGCAAGTCCGGAAAATTGATTCTGAAGTCAGGAACATGATCCTGCAACCATGTTTAAGTAAAACATAATGTTGCATAACCAATATTCTGGTCGGGTCCTTGCTAGGGCTTTGAGTTCTTCTAATCTGTTTCCTAAAGTTTTTTTACATTGCCCATGAGTGATGGAAGAGATGGCTTGAATTTCCTGCTCCTCTCTCTTCTCCTTTCTCCTGCTCTGCATCCTTGGTGCCTCTTTTTCAACTTAGCTGGTACTTGTAGAAGTATTTCATGTATTGTTTTCATGTTATTAATGAGCTGCTCCCAGGTGTTAAAAAAAAAAAAAAACACAAAAAAAAACCTCTTGCCATCTTAAGCAGTGCCATTTTTAAATCTGTCCTACATAAAGCGGGGGTACCTATCCATCATAGTGGAGGCAGAGCAATTTAAATATCATTTGACTTTATTTTTCTCCTTCACAAACAGACAAATGATTGATTCTCTACAAGTAGAACATTTGATCATAATAGAAAATAATTTTGTCATCTCATTGATACGTAATGGTCATGTTATGATTTCCTGTCAATTTAATGATGGACATTATTATAATGTATTACTAGTTGGAATAGAAATTAAACATGCGTTATGAAGTAGTTGTAAATTATATGGTGCTTTTGCTAAATAAGGGTTTGTCTGTATGCTTCAATTCAATTTGTTAAACTGGGCTGAAAGTGATGTGTTGATGTTGCAATATCATTTCTTTGTTAACATTATTAGGGTGCAAATATGTTAGCTTCAGCGAATTTTATTTTTCCTCTGATGGGCATCAAAAAAAGAAAATAGTAACACATTAGGCTGTTTTTTTTTTCTTACACAATTGATGTAGACTTTGTACTACCTCCCCAACCCCCTAAACTTGACTATTCCTTGTTAAGACAATGCTACATCTAGGGGATTCTCAGAAAACAAATATCATGATTGCATTAATCAATTTTCTTTTCTACCCACTATGTCATCAATGTGTTTTCTTTTTTGTAAGCCTAACACACCAGCTTGGTGCACAAGATGTGTGCAGACAATCCTGGCTGTCTCTGTGTAATTAGTTTTCATTCATTTCAAGTACATGCAAGCTGTGATTCCCGTCTTTAAAAAGACCCTTTCTCCTCTTCTTGATGCCACTCACACAAGCCAAATTTAAGCTTTTGATGTCAGCCTTCCAGGTTAGGAGGCTCTATTTCTCTTCCTTTTGAGGCAAAGATTACCCCTTAGAGAGGGATGCACCCTTCTGTGGCTTCCTCTCTCTTCAGACATATAGGGAATTGAGGCAGGGTGGTAATTTGTTCTGTACATATCTTTCGAAACACAAATGCAGATATTCCTTGGGATGTAGACCTGTAGAACATGTGCATGTATGAGAGGGAGAGATGCAGAGTGTACACCCATAGGCCATAAAAGATGTGGTCTGACATGTTCCAGTTAAATCTAAATGGATTTAAACCACAGGAGGACTTTCAAGCAAAGAAAGCTTTTATATTTGTCACACACACTCAATAATGAGGAGGTCAACTGATTAAATCAACTTTACTGCTAGGTTCTGAAGAAGACTGCAAGGAGAAAATTGGATTTGGCAATAACCTATACACACCCCTAGTTTTACACACCTTTTCTATTAACATAGTTATGCACTTAAACACAAGATTACAGCATGCAACCATATTATGGTAAGATATTCCCCTGCTTGAATGGAAATATTCTACTGAATACTCACGGTTTCTGGGTTTGTCATCATCCAAGCCCTCTTCTTCATTCTCTGGGTCAATGTCTTCAGCCTGAGTTATCCAGTCTAAATAGCCCTGCAATTATACACATGGGCAAGAAAAGAAACATCTAGTGAGGCAATGCTTTGCAGAAGTATTGAATCTCTTTGAACATGTTCTCATCTTTCAATGCATTTGACATTTTTGCCAAAGTAAAATTCCAAAGTAATTCAAGGGCCTCTGGTAAAACACAAAATAACATGTAGAAAAAGGTGCTCCGACAGATGAGCCCTAAATCAGCATGTTTTTGCCTACATGCAGAATGTTGGGCAGTGGAGGGTGGGTGGAGAGATAAATGTGGATGGTCCTCCTCACATCACCCTCACAATAACTTTTAAAAAAAAATTGCGGAAGCATCATACTGTGGATTTTTTTATATGTATTATATATATATATATATATATATATATATATATATATATATATATATATATATACAGTGGGGCAAAAAAGTATTTAGTCAGCCACCAATAGTGCAAGTTCTCCCACTTAAAAAGATGAGAGAGGCCGGTAATTTTCATCATAGATATACCTCAACTATGAGAGACAAAATGAGAAAAAAAAATCCAGAAAATCACATTGTCTGATTTTTAAAGAATTTATTTGCAAAATATGGTGGAAAATAAGTATTTGGTCAATAACAAAAGTTCATCTCAATACTTTGTTATATACCCTTTGTTGGCAATGACAGAGATCAAACGTTTTCTGTAAGTCTTCACAAGGTTTTCACACACTGTTGCTGGTATTTTGGCCCATTCCTCCATGCAGATCTCCTCTAGAGCAGTGATGTTCTGGGGCTGTCGCTGGGCAACACGGACTTTCAACTCCCTCCAAAGATTTTCTATGGGGTTGAGATCTGGTGACTGGCTAGGCCACTCCAGGACCTTGAAATGCTTCTTACAAAGCCACTCCTTCGTTAACCGGGCGGTGTGTTTGGGATCATTGTAATGCTGAAAGACCCAGCCACGTTTCATCTTCAATGCCCTTGCTGATGGAAGGAGGTTTTCACTCAAAATTTGACGATACATGGCCCCATTCATTCTTTCCTTCACACGGATCAGTCGTCCTGGTCCCTTAGCAGAAAAACAGCCCCAAAGCATGATGTTTCCACCTCCATGCTTCACTGTAGGTATGGTGTTCTTTGGATGTAACTCAGCATTCTCTCTCCTCCAAACACGACGAGTAGAGTTTTTACCAAAAAGTTCTATTTTGGTTTTATCTGACCATATGATATTCTCCCAGTCATCGTCTGGATCATCCAAATGCTCTCTAGCAAACTTGAGACGGGCCTTGACCTGTACTGGCTTAAGCAGGCGGACACGTCTGGCACTGCAGGATTTGATTCCCTGGTGGCGTAGTGTGTTACTGATGGTAGCCTTTGTTACTTTGGTCCCAGCTCTCTGCAGGTCATTCACTAGGTCCCCCCGTGTGGTTCTGGGATTTTTACTCACCGTTCTTGTGATCATTTTGACCCCATGGGGTGAGATCTTGCGTGGAGCCCCAGATCGAGGAAGATTATCAGTGGTCTTGTATGTTTTCCATTTTCTAATAATTAATCCCACAGTTGATTTCTTCACACCAAGACTTCCCAGCCTGGTGCAGGTCTATAATTTTGTTTCGGGTGTCCTTTGACAGCTCTCTAGTTTTGGCCATGGTGGAGTTTAGAGTGTGACTATTTGAGGTTGTGGACAGATGTCTTTTATACTGATACCGGGTTCAAACAGGTGCCATTAATGAAGGTAACGAGTGGAGGACAGAGGAGCCTCTTACAGAAGAAGTTACAGGTCTGTGAGAGCCAGAAATCTTGCTTGTTTGTAACTGACCAAATACTTATTTTTCACCATATTTTGCAAATAAATTCTTTAAAAATCAGACAATGTGATTTTGTGGATTTTTTTTTCTAATTTTGTCTCTCATAGTTGAGGTATATCTATGATGAAAATTACCGGCCTCTCTCATCTTTTTAAGATGAGAGAGGCCCCACTGTGTGTGTGTGTGTATATATATATATATATATATATATATATATATATATATATATATATATATATATATATATATATATACAAAGAAGTAAAGCTAATCTCTTAACTTTAGCTAAATATGTTGATTAAACACTCAGCAGCCCACCTTTAGGTCTTCCTCCAGTTGCTGTTTTTCTCGTAGTTTCTGGAAGTCACCACGTGCTTTGGCCTTCTCTCTTTCCTTGGAAAACTCTCTGGGAGGGGGAGGCAGGGTAAAGGGATATGGGTATAGAATCAGGAGGGGAGAAAGAGGAACAAAGAGATGAAAGACAAGAAGAATCTGAAAATCTAAGTTTAGGCAAATGTTAGATAATTGATGCACAGCTTATAGGAAGGTGGGACAACCTGCTGAGGAAAAAAGCTTTGAGTGAAGGAGAGAGGGGTTAGTGAGCAAACTGCAAACTTGAGGTTCTAGGTTCTTACAAGTCAGCTTTGAAGGAGAACCTTAAGAAAACTTTGCTTTGGATTTTCTTAAAGAATACAACTTCTAGGTCCCACCTCTGCTGTGTTTCATCTGTACCTCCCAAGTTTTGGATTATTTTATTTCTTTTTTTGGTTGTAACTCTTTCTTTGCAGCTGCAGTGGCATTCATGGCAGGTTTCAATTTCATCTCGCTGGCATCTCTATGTCTATACCATTTATCAACTGTCTCTACCTTCTGTTATGGCTGTAAGTCATTAGCCCAGGACACTTATTTATGTTTTGTAATCAACACTTCTCATAAATTCTAACAGTTGTGTTTTGTTTTAGCTGTCTTCATTCAGATAAGGGAAATCCAATATATAACAGCATTTGAACAATACTGTCAATATTTGTTATACATCTGTCCCGTACAAACAGTTTAAATTGATGTACCTGGCAGGAGCCAGATCAATAAGCCAAGCACACTAGATGTTGACTGGGACTCAACAAATTACAAATTAACAGTCAACTACCGTTTAGCACAATACAATATCTAGCAAACACCAAAGATGTGTACAAGGAACACTCAATATTTTATAATGCTATAAAACGATATAATTTCCAAACAATACGCAAAAACAGGTTTAACATCGTGGAATACTGAGGTGTGCTCTAAAATTACTTGTGATCTTTAATATGCATTTGACAAAACATAATCTCTACTCTGACCACTAGCTAAATTGCTCAGTCATAACTGGAAATAATTTGTATGAAAAGTAATGATTTTATTGACTGCCAGAGTAATTGGTGACAAAAAGTGTAAATTTTTCCCCAGCATACAATTACTTAGGATTTGTTAGAATTGCCTTTTTTTTGTCTTTGTCTCCAAATTGTACTGTAGCTGTTCTTGTTCCTGTTTAGCAATTAGTTATAATGCCAAACAGAGAGGCCAATGAGCAACCAGTTGGTAAAAGGTCAGGCTGTGTAGTGTGCTGACAGCATCATTACTCAGAGTCGGATTCAAGGCGCCAAACCAACCCCAAGCTGTTTGAACCAGATACTTATTATACTTTCTCCTTTACAAAACCAGGAGTCTCAAAGCAGACATCATTAAAAACAAAAACAGTTCTGAGAAAAATGTGTACACAGTCAACACTACATGTCATACATAAAACAATATTTGTTAAGGATTCTCTCTAGTCATGCTTAATTTGCATCTATCATTTGTTCCAAGAATCAATTCATTCTGTAACTCAAGATTTTGACTCGGCCCTTGTTTAAGAATTTATTTTTTTTAGCAGTTGGGTAGTTATGCATCATATTGATACTAGTATTTGAATAACATTCAGCAGTAAATGAAGTAATGGTAGTTAGTGGGTTTGGCTAATGTCTTTTTTTTTGTTTTTAATCAATACTTTGTAATATGAATAGGACACAAATGTTTTTAACATAGGCTTTTTATTTACATTGTGTATGTGTGTATATATATATATATATATATTATATATATATATATATATATATATATATATATATATATATATATATATAATTCAAGGGCCTCTGGTAAAACACACTGACATGCAGAATGTTGTGCAGTGGAAGGGGGGAAAGCTGTAGCTGTGGATGGTCCTCGCATCAACCGCTGTTATTTCCCAGAAATGACACAAAAGCTCTATCTGGTCTTGAGGCAGACACAAGTAATCCAGCTACAGTCTGCTAAAATCTATCAGCATATCTTTCACTTAAAAGCTTCTGAATTTCCTTTGCAAAAGTCTGTAATGACAAAACTACACTAGTTTGTAAAATAATTTCTCCTAAATGAACACTTGTAGAGATTTAATGAGAGTGAAAGTATGCTTTTAGGTATAGACGTGGGCTATAAAAGCAACCTCAAGGCACGATGCTGCCTTTAGCACAATTCATTAACTTTTCTGTTATGTCTTTTTTTTTTGCCATGTAAGCTTTTTTTTCTCCTTCTGTAGATGTGCAAACTATACTTGCTAACCAGTTAGGCGACTTTTGAAAATAAATAGTTGCACAGAATTTTATAACTGCACAGGGTTATAGAGTTTTTTTGCTTGTTATCTGTAAAACCATATATTCTATTCCTAAGTAAAAAGCATCAGGGTTATTCTTTGATATGGTAGAGTATATATCGCATAATCTGAGCAAAGTGCATTGAACGGTTAGGCTTCATGCTAATTTAATATAAACCAAACCAAAGTTTATCAATACTTAAAGAAGGCTTTATCACAACAGCACATTCCTCTTGTAATTTTAAAAGCAATATTGGTTTATGTAACAGACAAGGATGTAAAAAAAAAAAAAAAAATCCAGACAAAGATCTTCTGAGTCAGGAGACCCAGAGCTATGTTCTATACTTTTCCCAGAAACACAGCAGTGAGGCAGGAACAGGAAGTTGTTTTTAACTCTGGACTACCCTTACCCGCTTAACACCCCCAAAACCAAGTTTAGCACAAAGAAGGAGCCGATGATGATCAAGGTGACAAAATAGACCCAAGGCCACCTGTAATCTACTGCATCATTCACCTAGGAGATGGAGCACAGAGGAGGAAATGGTCCAAGGAGAAGTATTAAAAAAAAAAGAAAGATGACAGGATAAAACAGAGGGGGCATACGGGAATAAAAAGGGGAGAGAAGAGGGTAGTGGGAAGGGATCAAAAATAAACATTATAACGGATGGAGTAATTTCATTTTCACAGTATGCAGAGTACAAAAATATTTAATCGAAAACCTTTTAGAATCATTTAAAATAAAAATTAAAAAGCAGACCAAAGCATTTCCTTTGAGTTTACAGTTTTATATTAGGCTCTATCTTATTGATCTAATCATAACATCATTATCTGCCTAACAGTGCTGTGATTTCATATATGCACACCCAAACAAGCCATTTTTCTGCCTTATTCCCTGTTGAGGAAAATTGTCTTGATTTAGTAAAACAGATAAGCGCATTGTGCAGCAAGACCCACAAGGATTGAATATACAGTAATTATAGCCCTCATGACAAAGTTTTAACTCTCCAGGACTCTAAGATTTCAAAATGATTTAATTTAGGGAAGAAAAAAGAAAATATCCTTTTAATCAAATTAGTTTCAGTTGCAGAGTTGATTGAATTAAAAGTTTCATATTCAAATCAAGTCTTTATGTAACCATTGTAATTGTTTTACTTATTTTGTGTTAGATCTGGAAAATCCTTATATAAATAACATAATGTTGTTCCTGTATAGTGTTTCATAATTAATTCCCATGCTTTATATCTTCAATGCCACATTCTTGCATCAGATCTTTTTTCTCCCCATGTTTTCCCTGCGGAGTAAGACTTTTTAGGGTTCCACCTCAGTGAACCACCTGAGGGGTAAATTATTTATAGCCCTGTGTCCTCCCAGACCAGGAGGCGCTTACACAGAGTGATTTGGGAAAGAAGAAAACTGCACCCAGGTAGAGCAGTACTTAGAATGAAAACACAAACACCATGTAACTGTTCATACTATCACATTCAACTTAGGTGCACAGGAATTAAAATGAATTTCATTTTTCTTGGAGTAGAAAAACAAAATAAGGAGGTCACTTTTATTAATCAACATTCACAATGTGTAGACGGACTGAAAGAACAAACCTAGTGGGGTGGGGGGGTGGGGGTGGGGGTTCACGTGTCCATCACACACAGGCAGTGACAGGATGTGGCCCCAACACAACTGACAAGAAAATAATAGATTTGGACTCATCTTTGTAATTTTAAAGTATATTTGTTATTCTTCCAAGCCTGTTGCAAAATATGGTGAACATAAAAGTATTGGTCTGATAATCTATTAGTCCAAACAGAAGGTCAGTTTGCAACTTTTATTAAAAGGTGTGTTAATAAATCAAGCTCAGGATATTCTAGCCATGCTTATAGAACTGAGAGTCAGAAATGCAGTGGTAGAAAGCTTCTCACAACCGACCTAAGCTATGGCACCAGGCCCATTTGATGTAGTTTTTATATTGAAGAAAGATTATTTAATCTTTTTACATCAGAAGGGTGCCTTAAAATGAAAGCTTTGGGATATAAGGTGTAAGAAACAGACGAAATAACCAATGAAAAGGAGCCTAGGCAGAAATTCAACTGAATAAAGTGATTTTTCACCTTCATCCGCCTACGACACAGCCAATCAGCTTTGAACCACGCCTCCATGAAAGCCAATCAGCATCCAAAGTTCATCTTAAAAGGCCTCAGATCCACAACTTGTCTGCTACTTAGTGCACAGGCGGTGGCTGCGCTGTGTGACTTCATTCAGATGACCCCGTTTCAACCCACCTCCAGCCCCTCCTCTACCATCATAGCTAAAACTTCATCAGTTTCATTTCTCCTGGACTCTTACTGCGTTCCCTGTCTCATCTCAACCAGTCCGGCAGGCGACCACAATGTTGAGCCTGGTTCTGCCAGAGGTTTCTTACCAATGGGAAGTTTTTCCTCTCCACTGTTGCTTCATGCTTGCTCATCATGGACAGGTTCACTCAACCTGTGTTATCCAAGCTGGACTTCCATCTTCCAGGTTCCTGAGTGAAGCTCTAGTATCAGCTCATGCAGTCCACTGGATCTCTCCATACAACTCAAGCACACCGTCTTGCCAACCAGCAGTCTACAGACTGACCAACTTCATCTATCTCAACTCCTTCACCTGTTTCAGGCCTGAAGGGAAACGGCCCTATTCTTTATTCCTGTTCATGCATATCAATCAAACTTCAGCGCCAAAGACTAATGTAATTGTATCAATACATTTCTTCTAATTGTCTTTTCTGTCCTTGTGAGTTTTTCAGATTGAAAGCATATTTATTATTCAAGCAGTCAGTGATGAGAGCTTGAAATTGGTGAATGATGGTCACTGTGTGCATTCATCCAATCATTTTTGCACTACTGTTCTGTCATGATCCAGACACAAACTGTAAAAGTGCTAAAATCTTAAGATGCTTCTGATTGAGATTATCACATGTATCTGGAGTTTGACTGAGCTAAACATAGCTAAGTTTTCGTTCCATCTTTATTTACATTATCAATCATTTCATCTTTTCAATATAATATTTTAATTATATCCTCTTTAAATGATTGTTTTCCCTTCATGCCACTAAAGTTTACTTTTTCTCTCTCTACATGTACAGCATTTTGAATTTTTCCACTATATAAAACTGGGGAGGATTACCAGAAGAGCAGTACACCACACAATTTAAATGTATACCGAGTCAGGGGATGTCTCTTGGTTTGGCTATTGGGGGATTCAACCCAGAGCAGATAGAAGCAAACGTATGTTTTATGATTTTCATGCTTTAGCTTTGTTAGTTATGTAGCATGGTGTTTTTTTATAAACCGAACAACCTCTCGGAAATCACACTGCAAAATGGTTAGCTAGGTTATGAAACATATTGCCATTAGGGCGGCAACTAGCGATTCATTTTCTAATCAATTAATCTGTCTTTTTTTTTTATCAACCGATTTAATGATCAGATAGGAAAAGGTTCCTTAAAGAAGATTTTTTTTTTTTTTTTTTTGCACAGAATTAAACCAGGTGAAACTAAAACTTTTCCAATGAAAGATTTCTGGATCAAGCATACTGACAGATGAAAACATTATTTCTTTATTTAGAATAAAATTTATACATTCTCTTTTTACAATTTCTTTTTTTTTATAATTATTGCTCTGTAGTGTTGCTAAAGGCATGGTTTAAAGTCTCTAACTCCAGTTAAGGATTAATTGATTATTAAATTAGTTGATGATTATTTCAAAAATTAATGAATCACAAATAATCAAATTACTTGTTTTAGATCTAATTGATTTTAGTTTTTATGCTTTTTGTCATTGCAGCCTTGTTCTGAATTTTTTTGTATTTTGTTTTGAGAGAAGCCTTTATTAGTTTATTTATAGAGTTTATCTAGTTATGATTTTTTTTAATCGCCTTATTGTAAAAAAAGACCTTTAATTTAGCTGCAACAAGATGTGAATCTTGTTGAAGTTTATAGATGTTAACAGCTGGCCAAATGCAATAATGTCACAGTGCTAACACTATAAAAATGGCGTCACACAAACTCTTTCGAAGAATTAGTTTGAATTTCAAGTAGCCCTATATTTCTACATTGTATTTATTTTCTATTATACATCTTTTGTGGCTAAGCATTCCAATTGTAATCTGCTAGATCCATATAGAATATTTTACTTACGTATTTTTAAAAAATTGCACAACAGTTTAGTTTTCTTTACATTTTTATTAACTATGCGGACAGATGGCCAAAAGAGCTAAAATTTATTTTATTATTTTTATATATAAATGATTAAATACTTTATTTTTCACCCTATTAACATTTAATTGGCTTGTGATCTCTGTATGTTTTGCTGACTCTTTGAAATATTATAGCTTATGACTCCTGAAAAAAAGCAAAAAGGCTGCCTTTCTGGCATATGCTATTTGTTTGAGTCACATAACATAATTTTCCTTACAGTGGACTAGACGTAGACTGTAGAAAATTAGTTAAAACACCAGTTGTGCTCTATTAATGATTAATAATGGTTCATGCTGGTATCCTAAAAGGTCTTTTTTTTAAGAATAGCAGTAGAAAGTAATACAAATTTCTATTATAACATCTAACTGTTTAAATTTGCAGATATTTTTGAGTTTTGATACATAATTAGTTCATACATCAAAACAATAAACGGGCACAGCACACACAATACACATTCGTATACACATAACAGCACAAGCTCTTACCCGCTCAACACACCCAGAACGAGGTTGAGAACGAAAAAGGAGCCAAAGATGACAAGAGAGACAAAATAGACCCATGGTAGCTCATAGCCCATTGCATCCTGCATCTAAAGGAGATGAGAGGCAGAGAAGGGAGAAAGAAGCAAAAGTATTAACAGGGGGAACAAAGAAATTAAGTTTAAATGGGTAGAAATAAGGGGTGACGTGGAACAAGAGAGAAACAAATGTGAGAGCAATGAGTAAAAGTTAAAGGTAGTGTGTTAGTTTAAAAAAGGTTAAGTTTAGAAAAAAGAAACGACATTAATGTATTAATGGAGCTAAAGATAATCATGTGTTTAAAAAGCAAAGCTGGTCTATGTGACTAAACCCTTTTATAAAAAGAACCCATAACGTATAGACCTTCTGATTCTTTCAAGCATATAACAGATTTATTAAACAAAAAAAAAATCCTGTTAATTAATTCCTCTATGTTAGTAAAAAAAAAAAAAGAAGAAAAAAAACTGAACCATAAGAAAGAAAATCATTTTCGTTTTTTGTTTAGTTTTTTTCTTTGTTTTTTCAAGATATGAATTTTTGGGAAATGCAGCAGGATATTACATTTTGGGCCTCTAATATACAGTTTTGTGGACAGACAGTTTTGTAGACAGTGCTTCATAATTTAGATGACATGCAACCTGATATAAGGCATACATTTGTCCTTTTTTGTTCTGAAAAGCTCTGTTAGTGCACCTGCAGACTGCAGCCATCAGAAAAGCAACAGAAGGGGTGTAGAGCTTGTAGGCTATCAGCTCCATGTGCATAAATGTGCACACACACCAATCAGCACACACACGCACACTCACACAACATGTGTATTGCATATTATGGACATAACTATACATACTAACTTTCGAATTTAGAGAAAATTGATCAATTTGGAATAAAGTCATTTCTAACATTAAGTTAGATTTGATATGTCCCTTGCTTTAAAGCTACACCTTGCAGGCAATATCATTTTCTTCAGACATACAATTAAAGAAATGCATTAGGATAATAAATGAATGGGCACAAATCTACTGGTCTAAGAAAGGTTTTTATTCCTTAGACCTCTAAAGTATGCAACCAGAATGAGCTGCTGGGGAAGAAATTTGTAATGCCATAGTATAAGACTTGGCCCCTTTAAAAGATTCATATCCTGTGGTAGCCGGGTCTGCTTTGGGCCTTTACAGGTGCTGGTCATAAAATTAGAATATCATGAAAAAGTGGATTGATTTCAGTAATTCCATTTAAAAAG
This sequence comes from Cyprinodon tularosa, assembly GCF_016077235.1. NCBI lineage: Eukaryota > Metazoa > Chordata > Actinopteri > Cyprinodontiformes > Cyprinodontidae > Cyprinodon > Cyprinodon tularosa. Next base: position 667,604 of record NW_024038972.1, on the reverse strand, counting down.
TGAAACTTGTATATTATATTCATACATTACATACAAACTCATATATTTCAGATGTTTATTTTGTTTAATTTTGATGATTACAAATGACAACAAATGAAAATCTCAAATTCATCATATCAGAAAATTAGAATATTGTGAAAAGGTTCAAAATTGATGGCCCCTGGTGCCACACTCTAATCAGCTAATTAACTCAAACCACCTGCAAAAGCCTTTAAATGGTCTTTCAGTCTAGTTCTATAGGCTACACAATCATGGGGAAGACTGCTGACTTGACAGTTGTCCAAAAGACGACCATCGACACCTTGCACAAGGAGGGCAAGACACAAAAGGTCATCGCTAAAGAGGCTGGCTGTTCACAGAGCTCAGTGTCCAAGCACATTAATAGAGAGGCGAAGGGAAGGAAAAGATGTGGTCGAAAAAAGTGTACAAGCAAGAGAGATAACCGCACCCTGGAGAGGATTGTGAAACAAAACCCATTCAAAAATGTGGGGGAGATTCACAAAGAGTGGACTGCAGCTGGAGTGAGTGCTTCAAGAACCACCACACACAGACGTATGAAAGACATGGGTTTCTGCTGTCGCATTCCTTGTGTCAAGCCACTCTTGAACCACAGACAGCGTCACAAGCGTCTTGCCTGGGCTAAAGAGAAACAGGACTGGACTGCTGGTGAGTGGTCCAAAGTCATGTTCTCTGATGAAAGTAAATTTTGCATTTCCTTTGGAAATCAAGGTCCCAGAGTCTGGAGGAAAAGAAGAGAGGCACTTCATCCACGTTGCTTGAAGTCCAGTGTAAAGTTTCCACAGTCAGTGATGGTTTGGGGTGCCATGTCATCTGCTGGTGTTGGTCCATTGTGTTTTCTGAGGTCCAGGGTCAACGCAGCCACATACCAGGAAGTTTTAGAGCACTTCATGCTTCCTGCAGCTGACCAACTTTTTGGAGATGCAGATTTCATTTTCCAACAGGACTTGGCACCTGCACACAGTGCCAAAGCTACCAGTACCTGGTTGAAGGACCATGGTATCCCTGTTCTTAATTGGCCAGCAAACTCTCCTGACCTTAACCCCATAGAAAATCTATGGGGTATTGTGAAGAAGAAGATGCAATACACCAGACCCAACAATTCAGAAGAGCTAAAAGCCACTATTAGAGCAACCTGGGCTATCATAACACCTGAGCAGTGCCACAGACTGATCGACTCCATGCCACGCCGCATTGCTGCAGTAATACAGGCTAAAGGAGGCCCAACTAAATACTGAGTGCTGTACATGCTCATACTTTTCATGTTCATACTTTTCAGTTGGCCAACATTTCTATAAATCCTTTGTTTTTATTGGTCTTCAGTAATATTCTAATTTTCTGATATGATGAATTTGAGATTTTCATTTGTTGTCATTTGTAATCATCAAAATTAAACAAAATAAACATCTGAAATATATGAGTTTGTATGTAATGTATGAATATAATATACAAGTTTCACTTTTTAAATGGAATTACTGAAATCAAACTACTTTTTCATGATATTCTAATTTTATGACCAGCACCTGTATAGTGAGTCAGCTTCCCCTCCTATCAACCTATAGGCAGAAATGAAAAACTTCCAATCATAAGCTTCAAACTGTTAGGAAGTTGTTCAAGGAGCCAAAGCAGATGCTAAGCTTGCTTTGAATGCACAATATGAAATGGTTTTGAAGCCTCAGTCACTGAACAATCCTGTTGACACTGTGCCTGCTTACATAAGTTTCTTTGAGGACATCTGCTCATGGACCAAGTCCTCTCACACATTCAATAGCATTGGAAGCATACAATAGGGGCTAGTGTAACCTGGTAAGGAACAAACTAACCAAGAATATCAAGGCAACTTAAGGAAGGTACAATGGAAAAAAAACAAAAAAAAAACAGCTTTTCTGCAGATGATCCAACAAACCTCTCTGCTTCTGAAGTTAATACTTTTCAGACCATTCAAGGTGTCAAACAGCCTTGACACTTTGTAATTTAGGTTGGAAACTAAGATTTCTGAGGAAGAGTTAAGTGTCTCTTTGAGCTTCAGAGGACCTGATAATGTCTCCCCAATGACTGAGTGGTGCAAACATCTTGTTCCCCATCAACAAGACTCCTAGCGCCACGAGGTTCCCCGTAATTCAAGCGCTCTACTGGTCCCCAAGATTAGCCCCATTACGGGGCTTAATGTCTACAGAACATCACACTGCTGTCTCTGGTCATAAAATATTTGAGTGAATATTGAATAAACTGAAGGACATTGCAACCTCCTAGCAGGACTTCTAGCAAGTTGTTTATTGGGCAGACTAAATGTAAGATGATGCAGCCAGTTTATGACTGCACTTTATCTGAGTGCCAGAATCTTGTTGGTGGACTTTATCAAGGCTTTAAGCATCCATAAAACCCAGACAGGAGGTTGATCAACTGCACTGTGTAATGAATCTTCTCCTTTCTGCTACATACTTATGTTATATTAATGCCTTTGCTAAAATGGTGCTTATTTTTCCATCTCAGTGCAGTTCTAAATTTGCAGACACCAATAGCATGAACAGTTGTGGTAAACGACTCACCCAGTACAGCACGTCCGTCCAGCCCTCCATGGTTATACACTGGAACACTGTCAGCATGGCAAAGGCAAAGTTGTCAAAGTTGGTAATGCCATCATTGGGGCCCTCCCAACCAACTTGGCACTTTGTTCCGTTCTGCATGCAGTGCCGACCATAAGCTCCATCAGGGGCACACGGTGCTGGTTTTTCCTCTGCATTTGTGCCTGGGAAAAAAAGGCAAATATAGTTTGCCATGCATATATATTTTTTTGAAAAAATTGTAAAATATTAAAACAACATTGTTTGAAAATCATGTGATAAACCCACTAAAAAAACTTAATCAATTATACATTCTAATACATGCATACATGTATAGCATCCTGTGCAAAACAATTTCCACCCTTGCATATTTTTTGTTTTTGCTCTTTTATACATTGAATTAATTACAAAATAAATAAATATCAGAAAAAAAGAACGCTTGAATAAATACACACAGACCTTTGGTAATTTTCTTTTTTTTCTTTAAAGAGGGTAATGTATTTGGCCCTAATGTTAAGCGATCTCCTAAACCTTTCCTGCAGGATGGATAATATAATTCTTTCTGTTCTTAGCATTTCTATGTATAGGTTAATGATGAGTTGATTTTTAAGACCTCGTGGCTTACTTCCAGTTGCCAGTGAGATACTATTTATCTAACCTATCATGATCTAGGATTAGAAATTATTTAATGCTATAAATACGCTATATCCAAGTCCAGAGTGGACCATAAGATCAAAAATAAACTGATGAAAAAAAAATACAGATTTGTTGAACCAGTTATGGAAGAAAAAACTATCCAGGTGTAATAAATGTACTGTATTGGAGAATGGTTCTTCTGGGACCAATACCATCACAATAAAAAACACTCTGATCCATTTACAAATAGTTGTTTCAATAAATTTTGAACGATCCTGTTCCAACAAATGTTTAAATCCTTAATACTTACAAAATAAAACATTATGTTGTGAATTATTCATAGAACTTTTCAAGTTTAAAACTCTTATTCTCATCGCTATGTATCGCAGATGAATTACTTTTTACTACTGATGGAGGCTACCAGCAGGGATCAATAAAGTTTTATCTACTTTTAAATGCCGGTGTTCCATTCATCTTCACAGAATAGCTCAATACCAGCCTTTTAATATGTGCATAAACCTACCTGAGTGGTTGTAAACGCAGGTCTTATGCATCTTGCCCATGAAGAGCTCCAGGCCGATGATGGCATAGATAATGATGACGAAAAGGACCAGGAGGGCAATGTGGAGCAGAGGAACCATGGCTTTGATTATGGAGTTTAACACGACTTGTAAACCTGCAGAATAAAGAAAATGGCTCTTATCAGGTCGCACATTACATATGAAAGCGGATATATGACAAAAAACTATTATATAAGATTTGTTCTTTTAGAGACAAGCATGGGAGCATGTTGCCGCTCCAAAACTGTATGAGACACCAAAAACACTGATGCTCTGTATTTGTATGACTTTTTTTTTTTTATTGCTTCCTAGAGGTTGTTTCCTATATGAATACAGGCCATTTCTTAGATCATTAAGACTTGGGGCACTAAATCAAGTCCATTCAGTCATTCACCCATTCAAGCACATTCTGATTGTATTGAGCTGTACTGTAACCACACCTGACCTGTGTCATTATGGTGCCTTTTGTGGACCTCTGTTTAAGTTTCTTTTTAAGTTCTCAGTTACGCTTTGATTTGTTATTCTGTTTTCTTGATCATTGGTTTCTTTTCCATTTGTGTCATATTTAAACATTATAGTAAGCAGAATAGTAAGTAGTATATGTAATTTTTTAGTTACTCTCTGTTGCCCCCTTGTGCCAGTCTCCTTTCTCTTAGATCCTTCTAGTTATTTCTGTCTAAACCTGCTCCCTATCGGTTAATTAGTCCTCCCATTGTTTCTGTCTTTCATATATACTCCTCCTCTTCAGTCGCTCTTTCCTGGATCCTCATCATCCACACATTCCTCCCTCGTGTCTCTTAGCTTTTTTGGTTCTTGAGTTATCCTTGTCGATCAGTTCTGAACTTTGGATTTTGTGTTTTTACGTTTTTTTCATTAAATCTGCAAGAAACAACCTCTGCTTCCGCATCTGCTTTTGGGTCCTCTTAAAACCTTCACACCGCCTGACAACCTGGAGCACACTGGCAGAAGCTCATATGAACGCTCACCTAACCAGAAATGATAGAATCATTTTCAAACCAACTTTCAATAACTCAATTTCCAATAATTTCTCAGTTTGAATATCTAGATGTTCATGTCCATCACTGGTTTGATTTCCTTTATGTTTCAACATGACTTTTAGCCAAAAAATCATGTTGCCTCTGGAGGAAACTGTAAATTAAGTAAACAGCTTCCAGTTTATGATGCAGTTGCATCTTACTGTGCTCTTGCAACCCAAAGGTTGTGGTTTTTACATTATTAACGTCCTCCTGCAACATGAATGTGTACCCCTGGCCAAGACCCTTGACTTCAAGCTGTCTGCCAATCAGCATTTAATTTTGTTGCATGTTTTTGAGTGAAAGGATGTGAGTGGTACTCCAGTATAATGTTTAGGAGTTGGCACTTTTTCCATGGGATAGAATTGTAAATGAGCATAAATCATCTAATTACAGATCATTCTTACCAATTTCCCTCATTTAAAGATTGAAGTTTTGTTTAGATTGTCAATGTTTGGACCCACTGCAGTTGGAAGTTAATATATATTCCAAAAAAGTTAAAGTTGAAAAACAAACCACTGGACTTTGTTTTCCAAGTATGAAGACATTTCACTTCTCATCCAGCAAACTTTCTCAATTCAAAATGTCTGGAGCAGAGTTTTAAGTTCAAGGCTTATAGAGTAGCCCAAACAAAAGCCTTATTATGGCTTGGAAAACCTTTAAAATAGAACTGAAAAAACGGGTCCACCTCTTAGGAATGGGGAGTCATTGAGGTCGTTGTTTGGCTTATAAAACCTGATACTGGCCTATGTCTCTGAAAAAGGAGTCGTTTGGTCATTGTCGGCCTGGCTGATTGGGCAAGATATTTTGGTTCCCTGCATGACGACGAGGATAGAAAAAATAGCGGGAAGGAATCAACTCTATCGCTACCTTGTAGGTTGTTTTAAAGGAGCTGTAACCTAAGACCACCCCCCTCTGTTTAGGGTTGGTTTTTCTTATTAACACAACATAAATGGCTTCCTTCGCACCCCTTTCAAACCACCTCTCTTCTTTGTCCAAAATGTGAACATATCCTCAAACAACTGTCCTTTGTCCTTAAGGTATAGGTGGACAGCAGAGTCTTGTCCGGAGGAGGTAGGAAATATACCAAGAAAGCACATAAACTGGTGCTGCAATTAATAAAACAGGCTTAAATAAAGCTCAGTGTCCTTGATTTTGAACTCTTTTAAAAAATGTGTAGCTTAGTTGGAAGCTTAGTTTTACATTGTACAAATGATTTAAATTGTTGGATGTATAGTCATGAAGCAAAAAATCTCCTGCATTACAAAAAATAAACCTCACTATCCTTATTTAATACACAGCACATCACATAAACAATTACTCTTTCATTTGTTCTTATTCCACATTTTGCAGACACTCACTGCAGGCTTTGTAAGTAGCTCTAACAAACAGCTTCCTATCTTTAAAACATAATCATATCTTTACAGAAAGTAATGATAAATTACTATCTCTGTTTGCTTTCAAACAAGCTTCTCCTTCCAATCAATCTTACATTTGTGTTTCAGTGAATATTGTCATGTAATTACATAACGCTTTTTTGAACAGCAGAACTGACATCAGGGATCCACATATAGTCAGTTCTGGAACTTTTTGATTCTCATAACACATTTTATTAAGATATTAAAACATAGAACCTTTCTTACTAAATACTCTGAGCAAGCTCTTTTATTTTAGTTCAGCCCCACTTGTTTTGTGTTATAAGTAGAAAACTTCAAAGCATGTTTGTAAAGCATTGATCATGATGGTTAGTTAGCAAATAGTTTGATCTAAAAGCACTGAACAGAGCAGACTTGTCTACAGAGGACAGAAGTCTGGCTGTATACAAAAATAAAAAGTTGTACTCTTGTACCCTTTTTAATCTGAGTTTCCATTCCTTTTGTGTCCCATAACCTTCTAGATTATCGATTGCTGTAGTCCAATAGATAGGCGGACAGCCAAGTCTTCTGTTGCCCAGAATGTCTATATTTTTGAGATGGGAAAAATCAGTGTCTAGTGTGGTGCATCAAGTGCCAATGTCAACCATACTCTGAGGTTTATTTCCCCACCACCTCACCCAATAACTTTTCACTGCAGATCGCCTCATCCTTCTTTATAGTACCCATGTTTTACAGTACTTACTGGGTACTCCAGAGACCAGTCGTAGCGGTCTTAGAACTCTGAATGCTCGCAGAGCTTTGACATCAAAGCCTGCCGCCTTCCCTCCGATCGGAGTGGCCCCATCTCCCTTTGTGGCCTGCTCCAAAATCGCACTGAATAACCTGTGGGACAGAGCAGTAAATGCATTACATACAATGACAATCTTAAATTTATAAACACATCCAAAAAATGAGGTGATATAAATAGCACAAAATAACCCCACTTCTTGTGATTTACATTATTTTCCATTTTGGATGTGACTATTTCTTGATTTAAAACAATATTTTGTTTTAAGTGAGAAACATCTCTTTAATCACCTAATGACACATGTAGTTCTCTATACAGTATTTTACTTTGTATTCTTACTCATACACTGATAAGCAGATCAGTGCCAACATCTCTTCCCTAAACACACATTGACACACAGAAGGGTGGGAAATTAAACCTCTCATCCTCCGACCACCCTACAGCTGTGCTTTAGCCTGCCTTTCTGAAAGGAATTTGCAAAGATAGAAACAGAAGAATTTAGACCTGCTCACTTAGTGGGTGTTCCTTCATATTATTATCTATAATAAAAACAGAGGGACCTAAAACTCAGAGATCAGTCTTTATTTTTTTCTTTCACTGAGTTAATGCACCATAGAACAGGCTAGCCAATTCTTGTTACTTTTAGAGCAACACTCTTTGGTGTGAAGCCTGTTACTAGGTATGTGAAAAATAAAATCTGATAAGGCAAACATTTGTAAAAAGCTATTTAGAAGGAAACTTTCTTGGGAAGCACATTGGCTACTTAAACAGGAAGAAAGATAACTGGAGACTTGAACTGAAGACTTCTCAGTCATCTGATCGTTTTTTTAACTATCAGCCTGCTTAAATTTTAAGTGTGTTTTAGAAATGTGTAATGTACCAAAAGAAGAACTTTGATCTGAACATTTCTGTTTTTTTTATCTCTGGAAATTTCTTGATACAACCCTGGTAAAAGTTAGGATTTAACCCCCTGTTAGTGTTATGGCATTTGTGATTCTTTTGTAGTCCTCTACCAACTTCCTATATCAGTGGGTGGAAGATTTAACACATTGTCGGCTTCCCATTGTCAGACATTTAAGTATTGTCTTGTACCTCAGTGACTTCATAAATCATGACCTAACAGTTTTTGATGGATTGACTGGTACGTTTTAGGTGCAGTATTTGCTTTAGCACCATTTATATATTTTTCTGTTTTATTGCTGGTTTCATGTTTGACTGAAACAAGGTGGAATTTATATATAATTTATATATAATGGCTTACTTCATGGTGAGTTTTAGCAGGTCTTGCTGCAGAACGGCATCCCCATCCATGACACTACCTACTCTATGCTTTAATAAGCTGGGGCTTTTGCTTGCTCCTGTATTTATGTGTGTATATATATATATTTGGCTGTTGTGTTTGCACATGAATTGGTTCTCTTAAGAGGTAATAAATGTGGGGATGTCCTCATTTATTACTCACCATTATTCTCAAGCGTCAGTTTTATTTCTTGGTCATATAACTTGAATCTCATTTTGTTTCCTTGAAAATGAATTTAAATATTAACATATCCAAATGTGTTAAAGAAGAACACAGGCTTGGGGTCATAATTTTTAATGTGAAATAATTGGCCAATTACTGCTATCAAAATGTGCATAACGGTTGGCCATTAAGCTGGACACCAAAGTAAAGTATGTTTACTGGAAATCTTTTTTATTTTATTTTTTTATTTTAATGGTAGAATCCTTTTGTATGTGTTTATATTATGTGTGCACCTTAATAGGAATAAATCATTTTTTTAGTATAATTTATTTTAAAAATATGTTGCCTTTAATATCATGTTTTAAAATGTGCTGTGCTGTAAAGTTGTCTGAAGCATTGTGTTACTTTTATCTGTAAAAGGTGTTTTATAGATAAAAAATAATACATCTAATAAATTAGATGTTTTATTTTCCCTTGAAAATATCAAATCCAAATATTATAATTCCGAATTAATGACTTTTATCTGAGAATCCTTTTTAATTCCTTGCTATTATACAGTGATAAAATTTATATTAATATACATAATTACACCGCTGTGAAAATGCGTCTACCCCAACATCTGTTTTTGCGTTTGTCCCAATTAAACCTTTCAGATCATTAAACTATTTTCAGCATTAAGGATACACTAAGGGTGTACAAACATAATTTTTTAAAATGAATCATTTTTTTAATGAAAAATAGAATAAAAACCACTAATGATTTCTGACAGTACTCTGAAATATAGCAACATACATAATTTTATGAATCATACTATAGCATGTGTAGCCTACATTATTATATAATGGAAGAGCTATAAGTTTAAGTGAAATGAGAAGAAACAACCTTTTGAAGCCAGATTAAGAAGTTAATGACTGCTGTACTTTTGACAAGCTAAGTCTTTTTACAGAAAAGGAAAAACATCAGTGTTTGTTCTTTACTGTAGGTGTCCAGACATAATGCATATACTGCAACCTTAGTAATCTTAAAAGCACAGATATAATTTCCAATAAGTAGCTGTTGTCCTTTAATCTTTTAGCAACTATTATCCATGTTGTTTAGATTTAGCGATGTCTCCTTAGTCCTAATGAATGATGAGCTTAAATTAACGTACATGCATTAGGATGAGCGCATACCATTCCCAGTCTTTTCTTTTCCCCTAATTCTGCTTCTAACAGCCTTTAGAAAACAGTAGCTAGCTCAGCTCAAAGGCCAGTCACTAGTGTGGAAGTCATGGAGAATTAACAATTAGCAGAGATGAAATGGCCACTTGAAAGGGCCTCTCAAAACATGTCGCCCTCTCCACTTTTCTCTCTCAGCCTCTCTATTTGATTAACTCTATGTCTGGTTGAGAAGCACAGCTTTTTTTTTTCTGGGTCTGACAAGCACGTCTGGGATCAACAAGTTAACACCACCAGCATTTCATTTAATAATTAATTAGTGTTTGTGTAGCAGCACTTAAAGGCCTGTATGCATCCACAACCAAACATCAGATCAGCTCTGTACATTCATAGACAGCTAGTGAGATACGATGCTGATTAAAAATTAAACACTATGAGGAAGTAAAATGTTGAATAATCTGTAGCATTAAAAATAATCTCACCTAGGTTAGCAAACCATTTAATTATTTACCCTTTGAACAACAGATTAACATTTTCTCTTATCAAAATGAAAGTTTGTAATATGAAACTCTGGGATCAATTATGAGACTCTGCGTCCTATTTCAAAAGTATATATTTATCTTGCAGAATATTAGTATGCATACTTTATTCTTTTGATAACTGTTTTTTTTTTTAGCAATTTGCAAACATGGAAGGGAGATCAAATAATCTGTATCAATTTGTGCAAAACAGAACTGAACCAAGTCATACAGATGCATCGGCATTAATTAGACCCCTAAAGTTTAATAGTTTTAGCTTCATTTTATGTGAAGATTCTCAGTCATCCAAGTCACACTCGAGCTTGACCTGGAGCACTTTTAGGAACCCACACTCAGATGAGGGATGTGACCGAAACCACTCTGACGAGGCAGTTTACTACCCATCAGGACCCCCTAACGACCGTTAACACCCCTCATGTGTCCTCTTTGGCCAATTCAGTGGGAGGGATCAAAGCCACCTTTTGTCCCCCCACCCCCCCCCCCGTTTCCAAGTGGTTCCTGTCCCCCTTTTCCACCTTTTCTAATTCTTTATTAGACCTACACTATATAAATGTCAGTGCTCCCCACCACTAGTTATATTTGAAGAAGCCTCTTGGATGGGAGATACAAGGTTTTCTAAAAACCATCATGTCCAGTTCCCTAGAGTGAACTTTTTTCAAGATAGTTTAATTTTTCTTTTTTTTTTTTTTTGGTCATATGAGTCATATGAAGTGTTTCCTTGAACTGTACAGCCGATGTATTCCACCCTGTTTTCTCATTATTGCATCAATACAGATCGATGTGAAGGTAATCAGCCTGTGGCACTGCTTGCTTAGTAGTATAGCTTGCTTTAATAGCAACATTAGCTCATTATTATGTTGTCTTATATCTAAAGAAGTTTCAAATTAACTATTAGATTATTATTCCACAACATGATTTGAGAATGAAGCCGGAAACATAAAAAACAAACAATTGTAGTACAATACATATTTTCCAAACAGAAAGTGCTTTCTGCCAGCCCAAGTAGTGTAACACAGTTTACCTGCAGGTAGTTGTAATGTTTTAAAAGGTCAACTCATTTATGAGAAAGCATAAACCTTCTCAAAATAAGAAGGAAAAAATACGGCAGCTCATGAAAGGCATGTCCTGAAGTAAAAAGTCAGACTACCTGTTCATTTACACACACTTACACGAACCTTCACTAATCACCTCATAGGTATGTGTCAGCAGCAATGTGGCCTGTAGCATCTGCGTGTCGTGCATGTGTGTGCATGCTTGTGTTAGCTGGTGCCCGAGTCCCCAGGCTGCTATGCACCAGGTACAAGCTCTTTCACCCATATGGTGAATATTCCAGAGGGAGTGAACTCTTGTCGCTTCTCATCTGTACCCGCACACACCAACACACATGTAGAGGCACACACTGGCAGTTAAACATGCACATACAGGAGGATGAGCGCTTAGCCATGCACGTAAAAGGAGGCAGTGCTGTCACAGCTGAACATTTCTACACTGAGTGTATCTACTTGTCTGTTTTTCACAACAATTTGGTTCAAGTGGTTTTCCATTAGAACATTTTAGGATATTTTTGTGACAATATCTTAATGACATTTAGTCACAAAAAATAAAATTAAGGCACATCGTTAAATTCTGAATTATCTTTTTAGAAGTATTGATATCTTAACCATTTTTGTTTTTCATAGTTGTTGTTTTTAAATAACTTTTAAATTCCAGAAAAATGCTTATTTTCTTTAATCAAACAAAATATATCTGCAAAACTGTATTAAAAAGTGACTTTCTCAACAAGTATTATGCTCTTTGGGCTAAAATAACTCCAATTGAGCTTTTTGGAGGCAGCTTTGATATCCAGACGTTGGTCTGTGGCAAATGAGCCCCTTTTTCTACCATCAGCTTTGAGATTTCCATTTGACCACACAGACTCTCAATGACAATCAGACCTTAGTTTTGATTCTGTTCAGAGCATTTTTGTTATGCTTAGCCTGTCCAATATGAATCAACTGTTATGTTTTGGGTTACGGTCTTGATGCAAGGTCTATTTCCTGCTTCTGATTAAACATTTTGCTACATCTTTTTAAGCTTCTGTAGAATGCATGATAGAATCTGGATGGGTCAACAGTTAAGATCCTCAGATAGCCTATCTCCACACTATGACACATCCACCTCTATGTTTCATGGTTTTGAGATCTTTTTATCTGGTTTATACCAAATATTTCCCCTGTTCTGGTAATCACACAATTCATTAGTAGTATCATTTGTTGAAAAAAAAAAAAAAAAAAACATTTATACCCTGGTGTTTGTCATGTTGCCTCATACTTAACTCTGGCCTTGATGTTTGTCTTAAATGTGCTGTCCTTGCGCATCTTTTTAATGTTAAACTAGTCTCTTTGTGATTGAAAGACTATAATTTGCTAATAACTGTAGCAGAAACATGCTGTTTTTACAATAGGAATGCTTGTTTTTACAGACTTCTTTCAGCATCTTATGATCTGATCTCAAAATGATCTTGATTACACAGCCAGACCAATGGTGTTCTCTCTAAATGTGATGGTCAGGAGTGCATCAAATTAAACATATGAGATTTACCAAAAAACAGACTTTTTTTCCCCAAACTGATTAGGAATGCATGATTTAAATAACCTTTAGTGGTGATCACTGTAGAATACCTTTATTCATAAATGTTAAATGTCATTGACTTTTTTTCTTATCTTCCTTATCGATCTTTAATGATGCGTTCACATCAAATGCGTTTTGGGTGTTGACACGTCCGATATAAATGTAAACTCTATAGGGAATGGCATCAAGAGGCGACAGGTCTGAGCATAGATAGCGGTGCATCCAAGCATTCTGGCGTCCGAGCATCCAAGCCTTTGATGCTGAAGTTCAGAACATTGAACTTTTGCCACTGGACACCGGAGCATCAACCAAAAAGAAAAGCTGTTCCAGGAGATTTTTTGGGGAGGAGACAGACACAGACAGACAAGCTTTTATCGTTCGACAAGCATTCTGTATATGAAAAATAAATAAACGTCAAGGGGTTAAACTGTAATAATAATAAATAAAATAAAGCCGTGAGAATGATTTGTTATGTATGCTACAAGGAAAAGAGAACAAACTTTTCATTATCGCTGCCAAAGCCTTTAATTATGAACTATGGTAAAACAGTTAATAAATACCCAAATTAACTAAAAATGTGAAAACTTGTCAAAAAAAATCTTCAATTGTATATTCTGGTACTTGGAGTTTGTACCACAAACCTTAAATACTCTTTATATTCACTTCGTCCCGCTATGAACCAGCAGGAAATCCCCCACAAACCGGATTCAGCAGAGAGCTTTTCAACGGTATCCCGGAGTTCTGCAGCTACGAACAAGAACTATATTTTAGAAGAATCATAATCCTGATGAACTGACTGCACAGATGATGTTTTAGAGGGGATTTTTTTGCTTAAAAACGTGCTGAAACAATTTTTCCAATTCATAAATGTAAATAAAGCCAAGCTACTGTCTAGCCTTAACCTACAGAACAGAGGTAAATAGATAAACAACCAGAGAGCCGAGCATCCAGACAGTTTGATCCAGTGTCCCAATTTCAGAGTTTAAGCATTTTTTGATGCCCAAAACACATTCGGTGTAAACACCCCATAGGTTTTACAGATCAGAAGAAGGATGTGTAGCTTTTTGAGATTTTTTTTGCAAACTTAATTTCACTTTCCAAAGAAATTATCTTGCCCTGTTGGCTTATTATATGTTTAATTTCAGCATTTTGCCACTTATTTTTTCTATATTGTTTAGTAAGCTTAGACTTTGGTCTATATCAACCAAAACAAAACGTGACCAGAGGTAGGATACTGTGAACAACAACTTCCAGCATAAATGTAAAAATGAATATGGAAAATTTAAAGTGTTAAACATGCACATAAAATAATTTGGTGTAAAGAGTGACGAGACATGGGTAGCACTCAGAATACAATATGAACGTTGGTGTTCGCCGAATCGAGAGCTAAACCTGAGGAAACATTCAGATTCTGCTGCTTTTTTGATGGATGCGTGATTAAGTGCTGCCAGCAGAGGGCACACAGCCATATAGATGTCTGCTGATCAAAAAGATTTTAAGGCTCAAAAAGGACTAAAACACTACAACGAGAAATGCTTGGTGTGTGTGTAGATTTATTAAATCTAATAGGCATAATATATGACTCTGCCCCTTTAAAGGAAACATAACCTTAAAGAACCTGAGTAATACATGGGCTAAACGGTCTAAAATAGCAAATTAGTAGCTTTTATATGTCCCTGAATTTGACTATGTCCCAGCTGAATTTCAAGGTGGAGCCCACATTTGCTCCATGTTGCAAGGAAATCACCATTTATCCATTTTTTTTCTGGCACACTTAATCCCAAGTGGGGTTGCGATGGGTGCTGGTGCCTATCTCCAGCTGTCTATGGGCAAGAGGCGGGGTACACCCTGGACAGTTCACCAGTCCATCGCAGGGCAACAAAGAGACAAACAGGACACATTCATACCTAAGGAGAATTTAGAGAAGCCATCTAACCTAACAGTCATATTTTTGGACTTTGGGAGGAAGCCGGAGTACCCGGAGGGACCCATGCATGCTCAGGGAGAACATGCAAACTCCATGCAAAAAGACCCTGGGCCGGGAATCAAACCCACGATCTTCTTGCTGCAAGGATTCTTGGAGCAGTAAATCTGCTACCCACTGCGCCCTTTAGCTGCCGAAATCACCATTTACTGAGACATTTAACATCTCACTGCAATATAAACAAATACTGCATTACAGTAAAATCCTAAAAATATAGAGGTAATATGCTACGAGAGGGACAGGCAAGGAGAGTTGATAGCTGAAATGCTAAAGGTTGTGTTTATGCCTGCGGCACTGGGACCATGTTCTTTGCATGTGTGTGTTTTTATGAGCTGGAGCAAAATGTGTTAAGTAAGTGAAGCCTAATGTGAGGGAACAGTTGACTGGCAATGAAGAAGACTGGTTTAGAGTGTTTGTATCTGTGTTGTTGAAGCCTCCCCTCAGGTCACAGGCCGCTTCCTCACTGCCTATCTCCCACTTACAAACACACCCACACACTTGCACACATGTATACCCTCAATTAGACCGCTTTTATGGCTTTAATGTATCTGTCAGGTCCACTGGTTGTAATGCACGGGAAAAAACTATGCGCTTGGCTCAGCTGGCGTAAAGTCCCACACAGATGCACAAAAGAAGCAGAGGGTTTAGCAGATAGTCTTTGTTGCCGAGTTTCAGATAAAGGAAAAAAACAGAGCAGAGCTTTGCTATCAGCAACTCACAAGCTAATCAGTTTAAGCTGCAGCAGTTCTCTGCAGGCCAAAGTTGAGTACTGGTCTTTCATCTGCATTCAAAATGAGCCACACAAATCTTACTTTACCAAACAAAAAACATACTAGAATGATTTTTATAATGTGGGAAAAAAAAAATCTTAGCTTTTAGATTTTTGTTACAACAGTAGCTTAATTATGGAGAAAATTCTATTCAGAATTATGCTGACCAATATTGGAATCATAGTTTCTTTAAAACAAATATTAATTAAGGTTGGAAGTCATTTCTTTTACACATATAAAAAGCCAAAGGCCTTAAAACCCACACTTTTACCCTACACTTTACCTTCTTGGTTTGAATTTGGACACTTATGCATATAATAATATTAAATATCTGAATAGAAAAAAAAGAAAAGACTAGAGCTATGATGTGACTTATTGCATACAAAGAATGCTGCTTATTTAAAAAGGTTTGAACAGCGTACACTTTAAAGGGTGATAATATCATCTAAACTGTCAATGATAAGTTGAATGACCCACAATAGAGATTGATAAAAGTAACAAATATAATGGCAACATTGATTTAGCCTCTGTAAGAAGTGGAAGTAATGAAATCAAATTTTTTAGAATGTAAAAAAGTACATTATTTTGTGATAAATCATTGCCAAAAATACAACTAAACATTGAATGAGTTTTTTATGCATGTTCAACTTTATTGCATAGTGCTAGTCATAATACTAAACTTCAACATATTTTATTGAGATCATTTGTGACTGACATAATTTACATTAACGGAGCATTTGACTACTAAACCAAATTGGGGTTTATTTGTTGTATCAGAATAAACGACGCAGAAACGTAGGTAAACCAGTTTCTAATATTAATTGTAAAAAAAATTATATATATATATATATATATATATATATATATATATATATATATATATATATATATATATATATACAAACCTTTCAGTAATTTCAATTCTAGCAAAAATTATGGAAGTTTTAAGCTTCAGAGTGACAAAATTAAAAAGGTTCAAGGGATGAATGCTTTTAGAAGTCTCTATGCATTCTGTAGTAAAGCTACTCTAAGACTATTTTGTTTTTTAAATTTATAATTAAAGTCAGAGCAGAACATTGGTGTTTTGTTTAATATAGAAACTGCTCTGATTTGCAAGTCACTCTAACCCAGAACCTGCTGCACCTTATAAACCTTTGTTTTGTTTTTTTTTCAACCATTCTCTGCACTTACCCTACTACTACAATGATGAAGTCGAGCAGATTCCAGCCGTTCCTCAGGTAGGCGTTGGGATGGAAGAGCAGGCCGTAAGCTATTACCTTGAGAAACGCCTCCACCGTAAAAATGATTAGGAACAGGTACTCCACACGCTCCTGCGGACACAGAAAAAGGCAAGGTCCACTGATTTATCAGAGCAGCAGCTTTGCAGGAGATAACAGAATATGAGAAAACAGTAAATGAGAGGAAATAAGTTTGCTAAAGGTATCACTGCTCTCTTACAGGAATAATTTCTCTCCTCGAGTGAGGAAATCCTAAACACTCAAATCTGAGTAGTTCCCTTCATTGTAGTACCCTAGCTATCCTAAAATATACTGTATGCCCAATTGCTAGCTTTGTTTTTCCATGTCAACATTTTATTACATTGTGGTAAAATGTAGAATCAAGAGAACTGGTCAATATCTTTATTGTTCCTCTAAGTCCTGCACAAGATGCATCTTGCATCTAGCTCCTGGTTGTCTGCATGGATGTGTAATGTGTGTGTCTTTGATTATTTTTTTGTGTTAACATGTATTTGTGTAACTTGTGGTCTACACAATCAAAACGTTTTGATTGTTTTATCAGAGCAGCCACCTTCCGGTCCCTCATGGCCGTCGTCTGATGCACATATGAACACACACACACACGTAGACATTCAGAAGCAGTGTTCCTACCAAAGCATTCCCTCAGAGATTGTTGTCACAGTGTCGACCTCATGCCCGAGGTCCTGAGAAATGTCCTCATATGGCTCTCTGAGCGTAGGATCATAAGACTTTTTTGATTATTTAGATAAATTGTAAACAATTCATCATCCACGTAATTATCTGTCAGATCTCTTTTATAGCTGTTCTGAGCTGGAAGACTAAAACCTGAATGCACTATATCTAGTTATGTCAGATGATCAAACATATTTGGCTACATCTTTCAATCTGCTCATTCGTCTCAGCCCCTGATCCCTCTCTGTTAATCCCACTCTTTTCCCATGGACACAAATGCGCACAAGGCCAGAGGTTTAGGAAAGAGGGCCAGCCACATCCCTAAAGGCTAAAACCTTATCCCCTGGGAAAGACTAGCCAGACCTGAACCTGGAGGGACCGAGCTTCTCCAAAAAAAGAAAAGAAAAACAAAGTAGCTGAAATATACAGTAGGTGTTATATTGGGATACTTTCATACGAATATAGCCCTGTTTTTGTATTTCAGTTGTGATGTCTGAACAACAATTACACATTTCTTATACAAACAGACTCTGAGGAATAGAATTAATAGCGAAATATCATTCGCTGCAAAAGCAGTATGAAAAAAAAAGCGTAACACTAAGCGTAACTTAAAGCATTATTTTTCAAAACTAGCAAAGTTGTTAAAAGAAAAAAACTGATTAGAAAGTCTAGGTTTTCATGGCACAAAATTATAAAGGCTAGTTATCTATGCTCCTTTGAAAGCTACAGGTAGCTGCACTATGGTATACCACAAACGCTTGGTTGTATCTTCACAGAAGCCAAAAAAATTATATTTCAACCTCCACAAGAAATTCAGTCAGCAGATATTATCCTTGTAGTTGCAGGGCGACAGTGGCTCCGGGTGCAGGAGTATGCCCTTCAATCTGAGGGTTGTTGGTTCAAGCCCTGGCTCCTACTGATTGTAGTGGCCTCTGTCAGTGAGCCCCAGGGCAGCTTTGGCTACAATGTAGCTTGCCACCATCAGTGTGAGTGTAAATGGGTGAATCACTGAGTGTAGCAGAAAGCACTTTGGTCAATTCTCCTGACTTGAAAAAAATGCTATAAAAATACAGGTAATTTACCATTTCATTCATGTTATTATAAAAATGACACGTCCTTGGAACGTCCTGGATTGAACTTTCTATTGAATAACTGATGATTAAATCGGTTTGTCTAACCTACAAGGTAAAAAGTGAGCTTGGTGATGAATTTTCTCCAAATTCTAAAGATCCAGTCAATGTTAATTCTTTAAAAGGAGCATAGCTCACACTCAAGAGTTTTGCAGAAGTTAGCCAACTCTGATGACAAGTTAAATGACACTAGTATTGTGCACACATGGAAGGAGAGGAAAAAGAAAATCTTCTGCCATGGCAACTTCTAAGGTTTTTTGTTTAGAGGCATATTATCTTTTTAAGGGATAAAGTTATAAATATAGCAGTTATTTTGAGAAGAGCTTTTTGGTATTTAAGTTATCTTCATTACCAGAGCAGAACTCTGCTCCGTCCATTTGTTGAAAGTTTCCCATATATTCACTCTAGTTATTTCATCAACCATCAGGCTTTAATTTGTCCTTTTACTACAACCATCAGGCTTCAATTTGTCCTTTTTTTTCTGGACAAAAGATTTTTCTTACTCAGTGAGTCTTTAATTTGGTTTAAGGTGGACTTGTTGCTGGACCTTTATGATCTCCTACTAACACAATGATTGTGTTACCTACACCTGTCTAGATAATTATGCCGAGCAAACTCCTAATGTGGTACAAACCAGGACACTGAATTTATTCCCATCCAATCATCTATAGAGTCTTAAGTACTAAGAGTACTTAAGTACTATTTGTTTTTAAAACTCTTAATGGCCTTGCTCCTTCTTATCTGTCTGAGCTGTTACATTCTTATACACCCTCCCGTTCCCTCAGGTCAGCTGATCAGTTGCTTCTGAGGGTCCCAAAGACAAAATGCAAGCTCAGAGGAGACCGTGCTTTTTCTGTGGCAGCTCCTAAGCTGTGGAATGATCTGCCTCTGAGCATAAGACAGGCCTCTTCTCTTGCTGTTTTTAAGTCCCTTCTTAAGACTCATCTTTTTTCCTTGGCTTTTGGCACAATTTGAGAGGTTTTACTTTGTTTTATTCTTTTTGTATACTAATATGTATTTTACACTCGTTTTTTCTCTATTTTATAATTTTATTGTATTTTATGATTGTGTACAGCACTTTGGTCCTGTTCGGTGTATAAAGTGCTTCATAAATAAAGTTGGTATGGTATGGTATGGTACTAAAACAAGAGTAAATATGAACAATATTACTTTCATGTTAAACTAATCC
Organism: Cyprinodon tularosa; assembly: GCF_016077235.1. Lineage (NCBI taxonomy): Eukaryota > Metazoa > Chordata > Actinopteri > Cyprinodontiformes > Cyprinodontidae > Cyprinodon > Cyprinodon tularosa. Next base: position 647,857 of record NW_024038972.1, on the reverse strand, counting down.
ACTGTACACATCATTAGAAGTTATTTTCCTAAATCTAAAAAAAGGCTGTTCATGTACTTAAATGGGCAAACAAAATCTAATAGGTAAGTTGCTAAATTGGTTATGATGGTTATTTTAGGATCATGGCTAATAATTAAAGCCAACAAATAAATCAGCAGCCTTAACTTAAAGTCAATGTTGAAGATGGATTTGTATACAAAAGGTTGACTGAGATCGGTTGTTGGGGCTGATCTGAATCTAAAGCAACTCCAGAGAAAACAAACAAAGCTGCTGGAGCATGGAGAATGACTCTATCACAGCAGCTTTGGGACCGACTCAAAGTGGCCTTGTGTTGACTGCTAAATGAGATTATGAACAACAGACAAAAAGTGAATTAATTAATGTTGAAGGATTTCGACCTGTGCATAACACAGCTCCTGATCATATAATTTGCTTCTTTTTTGTTTCTTTTCTTTTTCAGAAGCACTAGTTAACACACTAAAGAACTCAGGTGCTTCCGATGTTTGCACTTGGCACATAAAATAAAATGTTTTAATCTTAATCCTGATCATATTTTTATTGAAAATTTAAAGGTATAAATGAAAGATTTTACTTTAATCCCAAGGCTTCTTTTGTTTGTCTATTTCACAATCGCTCACATTAGATCTTTTGATAGCCATCATATTTTCTGATGACCCTCCACCACATAGTATGCTGGTGTGGAAGGAATTAATCTCACAAAGACACACAAACACATATCCTCCCTTGTCACCAACGCTCTCCATAACACTCCCTCTTTTTGAATGCACATGGATACAAACACCCAGGCCTTGTATCTGCTGGTGACAGGCAGACAGCGTGGCGCTCAGAAGAATAAAACAAAGAAAAACATCTGGTAGGAACAGCTTAGCCTGATGGACACAAACGCACGCTTCCCCTTCTCCTTTCATTCCATTCATACAGACCCATAAAGGGGGAAATCCAGAAGGGGCACTAATAATTTGGTAAGTGAAAGGGATGAAATGGGAGATAAAAGATCAGAGACTGAAAGAGAGTGAGAGAATCTGGTAAAAGGAAGAGAGACAGACTAAAAGAGACAGAGAGGGAAAAGAAGGCAGACAGAAGGACTGAAAGGTGAGTATGTGGGAGAAATAATTAAGTTAACTGTGATAGGTCAACCAAACCACCTATCCATCAACTAGACCAATCAGATTATAGTATTGACATTCTACCATAGAGCGGGCAATGTTTCCATTTAAAATGACATTCTGTGTTTGTGTGTGTGCCAAAAGACAGGATCAGCCATTAAGCTGCTTTTGAAAGATCCCTCAAAGCCATCATATTCTATTGCTGCGTGGCACTCAGGTACTTTGGACGTCAGCCAATTGCACATAAAAACATAAAGAAACAGAGCCCTTCAAACACGCCATTTTTATTTTAGAACGGCCATTAAACATTTCTAAGCTACATGACCATGTATAAATACTGTGTTTAGAAGAGATGTAAGAAGATCTTAATTCACCACTGATCATCAAATTGAGGCATCTCCTACAAAGTGCTATCCAGAACGTTATTGAAGTTTGGACATTTTTGTGTAAGCTAATAAAAGTACTTGAATATTAGGCTCTGCTGTATAGCTTATGATTAACTCATTTTCAGCACTTTTTGCATTGAGTAATCAAAAGCAATACATATGAAATCACTGAATTTAAATATAATGGAACGCTATATAAGAAATAGAATATCAAACTTTTGAGTTGTCCAGATGTTAATGGCCTAATTAAATCTAGAAGGTTTTTTTGATTTTCTCTGGTTTTGGTCCCTCTCGTCTCATACAGGTTTGGAAGCAGATTACTAGGAGTTATAGATATCTTCCGTGTTTATTTTTTTTGTTTTGTTTTATTTTCTCTTTTCATGCACTCTTTCTCCCCTCAGTTATTTTCCCCTCTTTCTTTCTTATCCCCCTTTCTCTCCGTTGTGTTGGATTTTCCTCCTGAAATAATTTTCAATAAGGCTCATATACAAGTACCATGGTTTGCTTGTGAAAGCAAATCTTTTGGGCTATCATCTAGCTCTGAGGCATCAATACTGGAGCTATATAGGCAAAACAGGACACAAAAAAGAGAAAATAAAAACACAACAAAAGTCGACCACCAGCAACCTTTTTCTTTGCCAAGCCTTCCAACTCATGTGATCCTATAACCTAAAATCAATAAAGAAAAAAAACAGTCAGATACTTTTAGATCTTTGTCACAAACAAATATAGTTTAGCAAACTTTGTAATCAAACTTTACAGTTTTCCCTCTAATAACTAATTTCCCCTCCTTTGCCCGCTGTTTGTCCCATTCCCTCACTTATTTGTCACCTACTCTCCTTCTTCCCCTCATCTTTCTTTCTCTCAAACCCAGTGAGTGCCAACATGAAGTTACCATAGAGATCACGATGGGTGCGGACAGGTTTCCATAGAAACTGTGGGCTATGGCAGCAGCATTTTTTTTCCACACAAAGACAGATGACACTGATCAGTACTGTACCAAGAATATCCACAGCACATAGTCCTAATTACTACTCTGCTGTCAGGATCTAGAATTCCTATTGTGTGTCTGCTGTATGGGCATGCATGCATATGCTGACAACAGAGATATTGCACTGGTATAGTTTGGGATTTTTTAGTTATCCCAGTTATACAGTCATGCTACTAGTTGTTTGTGCAAAATGTCTGTAGGCTAATACAATTATTTTCTGCTTAACATTTTTTATAACTGTAATGAATAATGGGTTTAAGCTAACAACCATGAATTCCATTTTATGGTGTTTTCTGTAAATGTATGATCACACCTTCATATAACATTATTACAATTCAATAAATATACATAGGCTCATAAATTGTCCTATAATCAACTGGTTTATAGGTATGTATAAATGTTCGTGTTTGGATGTTTGCATTTGTTTAAGACAAAATAACTTGTACCTGTTGAATGCAAGAGTGAAAAGATAATAGGAGACAATAACAGGGTAAACATATTTTTCACTGGAAAGACATAAAAAAGGAGTAAAACATATTTCCTCTTCTTATTTTCCTTATTCATCCATCCCTGTTAACATTCCCTTTGTTTTTTTACTTGTGACAAACTACCTCTCCAGATCTGCATTCTGCTGCATCTGACTTATCACGACTTTGCTGCCTCACCACGCAATGAGACGCTGGAAAGGAGGAAATGCTGGAAACATGGACATGCATTCCACTACTGTCCTAAATCAGAAATGATCCTCTGTCCTTTCATAAAGAGAGACATTAAACATGCAGAGTTGCCTGCCAAAATGAAGATGAAGTGAAATGACAAATAAACACACAGATCAGTGTATTACATAGAGATCAGTGTTGCTGATTCTGAACTGTCAGTATGGATAGATTGCTAGACTCTTACTCTGTGCATGACTAACGACACGCGCGCTCATGTCTCTGTGTGTGTGGAGTCGTCTAGCATCTCTCTATAATCAATCACGCAGTTGTGACTAGAACAGACACTGAAGTCGGCAGAAATTCAAAAAGCATATGGTAGTATCCTGAAGCCGTACACTTAAATAACCTCACTAACAACAAATGACTAAATATTTTCCAATTAAATAAAATTGTCAAAACTTGGTCCTGAAAGTATTGTTATTTATTTATTTACTTTTTCAATTTTAAGCCTTACACACTGAAACTTAAAAACACAGAAATACAGTAGGCCACGTATTCAAAGAAAAAAATTATATTTAACATGATCTTTTTCAGAACATCCAATTCAACATTTAAAAATCTGCCCATGGGTTATTACAAAAAGCGTATACTTGATCCACCACACTTGAAATGTAATTTGCATTTTTGATATAGGAAAAACAGGTACTGTTTAGATCAGTTAATTCCAAATTTCTGACTATATTACACAGGGTGTGTGCTTAATGTGCAAAGCTATAACTACTACATTTCATTAACTTAAGTACAAGCTTGACCGGATTTAGGTTTATTTTATTTTGATGTGGCATATCAACAAAGTTATTTGATACAATTCATGCTAAATTAATACACTATCATTCTTATAATACATCCTTTTTGAATAGTACACGTGTTCTAGCATTAGGGGTGCAAGCGATCTTAATTTTTTATTTCTGTACAACATCTTTGAGTGTTCCTAACAGGACAGACCATAAATATGTATAATAGATGTATAGAACCGAATTGCTGGGACAATGATGGTGTGCCTTCATGCACCACTATCACACAAGATGATTATGCAGATATAAGATTAGTTTTAATAGTCATTTGAGACAAACAGACAAAAATATCGAACCAACTCTCTACCAAATGCTAAGCTAAGCATGCCTCTTTATCTTACACATAGCCTTCTTCTGCTTAATAGAATTGATCTACAGTGAACCCTTGCTATAACGTGGTTCACTTTTCACTGCCTCGCTGCTTCACGGATTAGCATTGTGCATCGTGTTCTGCGTTTTGACTGGCTAAACAGTCTCCACGCTCCTTCTTTACCTGTGTGTCAATAACGTTAAGGTTTAATATATTAACATACATATACATGTAAATTAAAACAGCTTGCCAAATTTAAAGTGATATTTTCTCCAAAACCCATAATGTCGACAAAATATTCTGCCCCGACAAAGGCACCCTGCGGACGGGCCTTAAAGGCAGAGGAAGATGCTAATTACCGCAGAAAAAGTTAACATCTGGACATGCTAAAGGATGGTAGAAGCTATGTGGCTGAAAAAAAAAGGAGCTATCAAATGTTTTGATTTGTTTTCAGGGATTATAAAAGCTAGACTAACAAAATAAAGTGGTTATTTTCTCCTAATATTAATCAATTGATTCTATATATTCTCTATATTTTTGATGGTTAACTGAAATTAACTAAAAAACAAATACTCTGAGTTGCGTGGATGAAAAGATTTTATTTTCATATATGGACATGATAAGAAAAACTGCATGATTAGAGAAACTGAGTTTTTCTCTCATCCTTTTCTTGATTAGTTAAATCTCTACAGTAATAGAAACTGTGATTTGCAAAAAAGTCCCATGCAGAACTGAATTATCACTTGTAAGACATTCTGCAATTTCTGAGAAGGAAAACGTCTTAACTGAACAAATGAAAGGACACCCTTTTTTTTAAGGTGCCTTTCTTGCTTCCCTCTCTGTTCATGGTAAATCGCTCCTATCAGAGCTGAACACACCACTCTATCTCCCCGCTGTATGCTGAAACAGCCATGCCTGTAAATGTGACTGTTAGGATTGCTCTGTCATTTCCCCCTCTGGTTAGTGTCTACTGAAGCATGACCAGAGCACAATAAAATGAAAACTACAGACCCAACAAGAAAATACTGACAATTGTGACTATATTCAGTGAAAGGCAGTATTATTTCAGAGAGCGCTGAATCAATGTACACTACTATAGCCATGCAAGTGGTTTGATCAACAATAATTTATTAGGGCCGAAGTTGATGCTGCACGTATTTGTTATTAAAAAATCTACTTATTTTTTTTTTTTTTTTACTCCAAATAACTATTCTAGGTGCTTCTCTATGTTGGATTTCAGCAATGATTAACTGGGAAACAGATTATTATTTCCATCCAATTCTTGTAAATTTTTACTAAAATCCTGTATTAAGTAAATTTAATCAGATTATTGCTTTCCCATCTTTTGGGTCAGGCCCTTTTTTTTCTTAACATCTTCCCAGTGGATGTTTTAACTAATGTGAAAACAATCCATAGGCATTTTGGACAATTTACCAAGTGGCTTTCTTTGCTTTAAGAGATGGATGATAATTGTATAATTATATATGTTGCGTTTCTGTGGTTTAATATCTTGAGGGGTTGTTTTTAATAAGAGTCCACACGTTATGTAAGGAAGTCTCTTTTCACTAATAACATTTGAGGTAAGTGAAAAATGTTATCTGTTAGCTACTTCCATACTGGCATTGTTCCATTAATGAATTCTAAAATTCATTAATGGAATTAAAATGGAATTAAAATTCATTAAAATCCCCAAAATGTCCCTCCTCATTATTATTAAGGCTTCAAAATGATATGGATATTTTTAATTTCTTTGTTTTAATGAGGCTTGAATTAATTTTAGTTAAGATTTTAAGATGTTTACCCATTAAATGCTTATTCTTCTTTACAAGAAAAACGTTTCTTTATAATTAGTAAACGAGAGCTGCAGTATGTCATAATAGGTTCCTTTTAAAATAATAAATACCTTTGTAATTACGGCTAAATGTATTATTTTGAACACTTAATTGCACCTATGCACAAACTTACAATAAAAGAATCAAATGCTTGCTTCTAAAATGTAATTTAATTCATTAATTTGAATTTAAAGTCTCATCTCTACTGTAGCTCCACAGTATGGTGAATCACACCAGTATCAGTCTATTTGCAAAGCATTTCTTAGAAAGGAAAAGTAGAATTTAATTGGGTACAGAATGGTAGAAGTCCTTGTCAATGGGTTGAAATAACCTAAAGTCTGATCGTCTCCATCTCATAATCACAACCACAGGAGTGAAGGATAAGACAGTCTGCCTGCCTGACTGAGAGAAAACTCATCTAAACAACTTTAGTAGGTTTAGAAATGTTAATTTTAATTTTTTTTTAATAGGATGTTTGTTTTGACTGGAAGCAATCTTAATTTATTTATGGGAAGAGTAGAACTGATATTTTTCAGTTCAATTCTGAATTGAGGTTAATTTTACCTACCGTAAACAACGATACAGTATATGGAATTGGCCAGGGTGATGAATAACTTACTATTTGGCTCAGATGTGGCTAATATTTACAAAGTTAACAAAGTTATGAGAATAAAAAACGTTGCTTAAAGGAAATTTCTTTAAACCTGATTATCAAATGATGCGTCTTGAATATAAATCCGGGAACCTACCACAGACTATGTGTTAAAGGGTAATGGAGAATTTTAAACAGAGGTTAAGTTTGGTAACATTTAAAAACTTGATTACTGCAACCCACAACAGAGGTTATAAATTATTTTTGTCTCTTTTTGCTCACTTTACCCCTTTATCCTTTTTGTTTATTTTTTTTTTCTTTCTGAAAGGCATTTCAAAAGCTCAAATACACCCAAACATTTTCCAAGATCCTAAGTTTTACAGATGGGATTTATTTGTGGAGGTTCAGCTTAAAAATAATACAGCAGGCAAGTCCAAGGTTAATAATAAAATGTTTGTTTCCCCATTGACAGGAGTTATGTGTACAGTGGCAATAAACTGTGAAGATTTAAAGTGATACCAAAATGTTTTCTTTTTCATATATCCCTCTAACCTAGTGAATCCCCACTGATGAAGGAAAGGAGGCGGATGTAGCTATTCTGCTGGGTGCCATAGCAATGTCACCATGACACCCAAACAGGATTAGCTGCTAACATTCAGTCCCCTGCTGTTACCATAGTAGCACTGTTCAAACTGCAATGTGTGAGCTATAAAAAGACTAAACTTTAAAAGAAGTAAAATAAAAATAATCTTATAATGGTAAAGCAGAAGGGGTAACAAATGTATTTTCTGTTCATGTTCCACAAATGTGAATTTCGAAACAATAAGGCTGAGAAAACTACAGCTGATAGATGGCAAATGAAAGGTCACGGACTCCGATGATAAAGGTGGAAAAGGATAACATTAGTTTATGATCCTTCAGCTTTAGCCTAAAGTTGTGGGGTTTTTTATAGTTCTGAATTCTGTCTTTTGTGAAATTCAACTTCTAGCATCTTTGAGTGAAACTAAAAAAAAAACCTGAGGACTGTTGGTGTTAAGATTTTCACAAACTGTAACTAAAGCTCCCAGTAGGCCTTGCTAGTTGGGCCCCAGTGTTTGGACAACATGGTGACCTCATGATATTTTACTGGTTGAAGTCAGTATATATCACCTCCATTATTCTTTCGATATAGGAAGTTTTTTTTAAGCTTGTAGTCTATGTGAGATCTTTCTGTACCTTCTTCAGCCAGACTGCCTATGTTGTATAAATGGCATATCAGTCTGGAAAGGAGCATTCAAAGATGGAACCAATAAAGACAGCAGAAACATTTTGGGACCAATCTGATAAATATGGACATGATGCAAAAACTTCTTTTTTTTCTTTCTTTTTAAAAGAAAGCTCTTTCTGCAGCCAGTTGTTGAAATTTTAAAAATATAAACCCCTCTTTAGAGTCCTGCACGGGTCGAGTTTTACCAACCCGCACCCGCCCGAACCCGTTAGGATGACTACCGAACCCGACCCGTCACCCGCAGATATCTTCAATTCAAATCCGAACCCGACCCGACCCGTTGATATTTAAACCGCAACCCGACCCGTTAACACATCAAGTAATAGGATATAGTACGCTGCGCTGCAGAACAGCCCCATTAACACTGCAGCAGACGTGTATGCACTGACTGTGGCCTTTTTGGAGGGAAGCCCACACTGCCGGCAGGGCTTTAAGCTACAACAAGGGTGACCCCAGTGCCTGATTAATATAACATTTCTGATGTCCATAACAACACACACGCATAAAAAAAAATCACCAACTACCCGCCCGCACTAAAAAAATATCCGCCCGACCCCCGACCTGTTTATTTTTATTTATGTATATTTCACCCGCAAAAGAGCATTTTAGCGGGGGACCTGCGGGTACCCGACCCGTTGCAGGACTCTACCCCTCTTACAGGGCATAATAAAGAGCAAATTTAAAACATCTCTCCTTTGCATTGTCCGACCTTTAGACAATAAAGTTTGTCTATGTCTAAGTCTTGACTGTTACAGTTACATAAATAACAGAGATAAAGGAAGCCAAAATGGTGTTTTTAAAAAAGACAGGTGGAAAGCTTTTTAACAGAGCTATGTTTCTGTGTTCTATCTTTAAAAGCATCCAATCTGTCAGAAACAAATTCTCCAAATCTTGCCTTTAATGGAAAGGCCTGTTAACATTAAAAGGTAAGGAACAGAGAAACTGTTGTTTGTTCGGTATTGCTGTGCTACTAACACCCTGCTAATTTTAAATGCTGATAGTTTAAAATATCTATTCTATAATTATTCTCATTATTTAGAAAATAACGAAATGTAGTCTAACTGCAGTGCTTTCTACTGTCTGCCAGTGCCTGGTGGTTGGGATCCTCCTTGCGGGACGCAGGTGTCTCAATCCCACAGAAGAGAAAGCCCTCCAACAATGGGCCCACCAGCTGCAGGCGGATCCATTTTGGACCACTGCAATGATGACTGGGCAGCAGACAGATGCTAAAACTGGTTCTGGGGACATGGAATGTCACCTTGCTGGGGACAGTAAGCGCCTGAGCTTGTGTGGGAGGTGAGCGATATGCGCTAGTTGGGCTCACCTCCACACAAATAGCCTGGGTTCTGAAACTCTGCTCATTGAGAAAGGCATGACTCTCTTTTACTCTGGAGTGGTCTACAGGAAAAGTGCTTAGTTGGTTCTGCATTTCTCCCCCAGTTCAGCTGTCTGATTTTGTAGTTCATCCTAGTGGATGAGAGGATTGCATCCCTCCAGCTTCAGTGGAAAGAGAAGATCTCTGACTGTTGTCTTGAGTACAGAACACCCGACCTTTTTGCAGCCTTGCTAGGAACCCGTCTCTGGGATTACATTAATCTGCTGTGTGACTTAAACACCCATGTGGGAAATGATAGTGACACCTAGAGGGGCATGATTGGGAGGAACAGACCCCCAGTTCTGAACGCTAGTGGTCTTTTGTTATTGAACTACTTTGTAAGTCATGCATTGTCCATACTAAGAACCATTTTCAAGCACAAGGGTGTCGCCCTAGGTCAGAGGTCAGTTTTTACTCGGATCCTCGGCTGGAATTCTAGGACACCCCAGTAATGTGAGGGGTGGAGCTGCCTACAGATCAGGTGATGAGTTGGATATGCTGTGAGGACATTAAACAGATTTTTCCCTCCCAATCGAGTAGTATGGGTCATTTGGGAACGACTTGCAGAGCCCTAGGTCAGAGATATACTCGACTCCCACCTCAGCGAGAGCTCCTCTCAGATTCTGGGGGAGGCTGGGGACATGGAGTCTGACTGGATCACTTTCTCTGCCTCTTTTGTTGATGTGACTGTCCCGTTATGGTCGTTGACTCTGGTAGTAAGGGATGCTGAAAAGCAGGGAATGGAGTTCTATTGAGTTTGGTTGGCTCCTGAGACAGCAAGCAGGTACCCTAAGGCCAAGCATGCCACTGCCCTAGCAGTTGCAGAGACAAAAACACAGGCCTGTGAAAAGTTTGGAGAGACCATGGAAAAACTTATCAAAGTAGGTTTATCAAATTACCAGCCTCAAAGTATTTCTGGCAAACTGTTTGGTGCTCCCTGATAGGGAAGCAGTGCTTGGCTAACAAATGTTTTAGCAAGAGTGGGGATCTGCTGACCTTCAGTGAGGACATTGTCAGACTGTGGATTTAATACTTTAAGCATTTCATAAACTAGGCCGGCACGTTTTCTGTGGTGGAAACAGACGCTAGGTGCTGAAATGCAGATTTGTTCATCACCATGGCTGAAGCCCCTGATCTGGTCAATTTTTTAGATTGCCCCTGGTTGCCTCTCTTGGGAAGTGTTGCAGGTACGTTCCACCTGCAGAAGGCCAAGACAGGGACTAGATCTCTCAGCTGGCCTACAAATGTATCGGGCTCCCCTTACAGAGCTGGAGCTGGTGTCTGGGAAGGGAGACGTCTGGGAGTCTCTGCTAAAACTGAACCCCATGACCTGGTCCATGTGCAGAAAAGGTTAAATATGGCAAAACTGGATGAACGAATAAATCTAACGCATTACAGCAGATCGTCTTTTTTAACATGGTGCTCCTATTGCATAGAAAGTTAGTGATTTATACAGTATAACTTGTTTTGCAAAGGGGTAAAGAGATATGCTTTACATGTTTTTGTAGGTTGTCATTTCAAGAGTTTTTATTGTAAACTCTACATGATGCTGGTAAAGACAGAACAGAAAGATAACGCATGTGAAATAAAATCTATTAAAATCTCAGATCTATGCATCTCTCAGAAGTATGAGCTTCATGTAAAAAAATTATTTATTCATTATCACTTAATTGCTTAATAGTCCACTTAAAAGGCACAATTCAACATCATTCAGCCAATGCCCATTCAGCATAAATAATGCACAGATGTTTCCAGACTCCACAGATGGTCAATGAGGCCAGTTGTTGGCCTAATCAACAGATCAGATGTTGAGACTAAATGATCAAAGTAAATTGTTTTTCTGATTTTCCTTGACACCATTTCACTTTCCGCGTTATAGGGTAAGTTAAAACTCCTTCATCATCTGTTTATTAGTGAGGGCCATTTCCCACACAGTTAAATGACGGCATTCAGAAGTTTTGTAAAAAAAAAAAAATTCTAAGTTGGGCTTTTGCTGGTTACATTTTACAAGGAGCTTAAAAAACTGAGAAAGATGTTGTAGGGAAATAGTAAGAGGAGATGGGTGAAACTGCAGCACATTGCTCTAGTTTATGCAGAACACAGGCTGCAAACAGCCTCAGCTGATCAGTATCAGCTGACTCATTTTATATAATCTGACAAGCTTGCTGTTTCATTCTCTGATCTTCTATGCTGCTCCTGCTGTGAATGCTTATGTCTTTTTATTGCACTGAGACCCAAGCACTATTCCGATGATTTCTTAATCTTGGTAATTATTGCATGCATAACAGGGCATCCTATTGCGTCTCCATTTATATTCTCTTAAACTATGGATTATTAATTGAATTTGTTTTGCTCTGAGAATTTTTCATCGAGCATTTCCCACATCGATCAAATAATACAGACTTATGAGTTTTCATTATCTAATAATGTACATGCAACACTTTTTCCTGATAGATTTTTTTTATAGGTTGTAAAATTAATTACAGAAAAAAACAAATTAAGAGGAATATATGTTTTTTCTGTGATGCATGTTTGCTGCGTATGTATTTCTTTAATCAAAGGGAACACAAAGCACATAGACCCCACCTACACTTTCCCTGTAAGCTCAGTGGGGAGCCAACTGTGCAGCCTCTGTCCTTGTAAAATTATAATTGACAACACGAAAGACAAGCATGGACATAGACATCACATATAATGCTCTATCATGAACATTGCACAAACTCTACTTTAGCACAATTAGGAAATCTATCATTTGACACTAACTATCTAGAGGTTGAACACAAATTGAAAATGCTCTGCTAAAGCAGTGTTATTATAATGAGGAAATATGAAGATGTTCCATATACCACCTCTGACCAGGCATTGACATCAGCAAAGAAAGCCATTTAAGTTCCGTAAAAAAAAAAAAAAAAAAAAAAATCCACTGGACTTGGTTTCCAAGATTTGAAGACGTTTCGCTTCCCCTCCAGGAAGCTTTCTCAATTCAAAAGTTTCCTGGAAGGGAAACGAAACATCTTCAAACCTTGGAAACCAAGTCCAGGGGATTGTATTTTTTAAACTTTTATGGAATGACTATGACCTGGATGACTGAGAATCTTCATCAGTAGTCTCTTAAAGTGTTTTTTTGTTTTTTTTCTTTCGCGGCATGTTAACCAAGAGATGAATTTGCTGCTGACCTTTCTCTAAACTCATTCGGCTGGCCTGTTTTAACAGATTCAGCTTAAGTGTAAAGGCACAGAAAGTGTTTATTGTGTGACAAAAGTTTACAGGTGGACACTTTTGGTGCATTTAAACTGACATTGCAGTATTTATGACTCAATTAACCACTAGAAGAATAATTTCTCTGTATTCATATTCTTGTGGATGACATTAAAACAATACAATACAGGGTTTATTACCAGCACCCATAGTTTATTTTTGCATGATTTTAGGTTAGTCAAGAGCAATAAACAACCGTAATTTCACATTAATCTTTGAAAGGTACATGGGTACACTCAGGTTTTCACATCGACTTTTGCATTCCAGAAACACTGATTTGTACTCTTTCTTCCCCCAGAGTTGTATCTTATTGACATATTTTAATGGGCTCAGCTCTGTACTGTGCATAAGGCATACACTATCTACAGTCTTCAGATTGATATGTGAGCTGGTTGGCTTCTCATTAACTATCTGCCCAGCATTGTGCTGAGCTCCTGCTGCGTCTGGCTTGTTGACCAGCTCTCATATCTCATCCCTTCATCATTAACAGGCTTTGTTTCTTCTGCCTGCAATGTTTGGTTTGACACAATCCAATATGTTGAGCTGCTGTTGGTTACAGATAATTTTGACCAATGGTTGAATCACATAAAATATGCTACTAACTAGAATCAGTGCCAATTAAGATTCATTTTTTAGTATAAGAGCACATTTCTGTAAGATCTATTTACAAAGTTTTTTATTTCACCAAATGTGAAAGCTTAAGTGACCAAATAAACTTAACATGTTGCTATCCTAAAATGTCTCCACATGCAAATACAGAGATAAACACTATCTATAAATACAGATAGTTTTAAAATTACAACAAAGCCCAAACTTGTTCATACCTTTAGTAGGTTTAAAAAGGTAGGTAATTTTTTATATTTGATAGAATGTTTGTTGTGACTGGAAGCAATCTTAATTATTTATAGGAAGAGTCAAACTTCTATAATCCTGTCAGGGTTTGGTTGAGGTTTTGAGGACCCAAATGCAGAAGCAGGGAGGCAGAGGTGAGTTCTTGTAGTTTTAATGTAGTGTTCACAGGTAAAAGGGGCAGGAATCTATAAATCCTACTTAAAAATACAAGACAAACCACAACCATGGAGACACCAGGGAAGACATGCACTAGAAGCTAGGGAAGGACAGGGAAAGACGAGGAACCAGCACTGAGGGAGAGTATTTATGGCTGACTGAACAAAGACAAGACTGACAAGCTGATTGGGAGCAGGTGTGAACAGAGGCTTCTAGAAAGGAGCTTGGGAAGAGGGGACCAACGCAGGAGGGCAACAAAGGACAACAAAGAAAGAACTAAGAACTAAAATACATCCAAAAAAGACAACAAAATAGGAATTAAAACAATAAAACTAGAAATCAAAGAAAAACATGATTCAACGTGAAACTGAAAACTTAAAGAAAACTTAATAGAACCAAGACCATGAAAAAATTCCAGTTCAATGTTGAATTAAGATAATTATAAGATGCCTTTTTATCTCAGTGAACATAAACTGCAAAAAAAAAAAAAAATCTGTAAAAAAACAGCAAAGGTCCCCTGATAATTTTCTAATGTAAATGACTCTAAAATGTTGCTCATTTTCGTCAGTGGAGTTGTGAGAACTCTCTTACCTAAACAGCTCTGATAAATACAGTTGAAAGATCTGTAAACACAAAATAAGGACAATTCCTTCAAATAAATACTGTGAATTTAAGGAGATTTCTTACAGTGTTAGTTTAAAATCTAAATTGGCCAGGGGGATGAATAGTATTTGGCAATGAGAGGCCATTGTTTATGGAAGCTAAGGACATTTCTTTAAACCTCATAATCAGAAAGGCTGATCAAATAAGGTCTTCAATATAAGTCCAGGACCTAAACACAGATAATGTGTTAAAGGGTAATGGAGAATTTTAAACTGAAATTCAGTTTGGTAACATTCAAGAACTTGGTTTCTGCATCCCACAACATACAAATTATTTTACCCTTAGTCACCTGAACCCCTTTTCCTTTTGTGCTTTATTTCTAAAAGGAGGATTTAGTTCAGATTTTTTCCTTCAAAAAATGCATTTCAAAAGCTCAAATAAACCCAAACATTTTCCAAGATTCTAGGTCTTAGAGACAGTATTTATTTGTGCAGGTGAAGGTTCAGGCAAGTGCAAGGCTAATAATAAAAGGTCTGTATGTTCTTGAGTAAGATCAAGAACATACCTACAAACTCTAATGCACTGGCTGAATATTAAGAATTGGACATTATGGGCTGAATAAAAGAGCAAGTCTTATCCCATTTAGATGATGTAGGGCATATGTGTCAAATTTAGGACTAACAGGCCCAATCCGGCTCAACAATGCAATTTATCTGGCCCTCAAGAGCCAAATAAATGACCATATCATTAGCTAAAGGCATGTGTCCTTTCTGAGTACAAAGGGGGTAAAATATATAATTAAATGTTAGTAAAGTCCTAATACCAGAGCAGTGTGGTCTTTGTAAATAAATAATGAAGAGTTTAATTCATGCAGCTGCAACAGGCCCTTTTGAAGGCTTGATAATGTTGAATTGGCTACATAGAAAAGTTTGTTTGACACCCCTGTTGTAGGTTCCTTTGTAATTAGCTGTACATGCAAAAAACTATTCTAACATCTCGTAGATGAAGCAGTTTAGGGGGCAGGATGTCCTAACAATTTGCTTAATTAGAAAAATATTTTTTTGTTTTTTTGCTGAATCAATAAAAAGATTTTCCTGTTTTCACTGTATTTTCATCAATACTGGGAACTAAATATTTATGTATACAGTATTTATGGATGTATTATTGGACATGATTATTTGTATTCAATTATTCTATTTGTATTTTTGACATGGTTTAGAAATTAGAAGCAAATTCTTCAATATGGCAGTGAATCAATAATATAATCTGGAATGTCTTTTTTTAATTGCAATTTCCTCCATTTAAAACGTTGAAGAGATTCAAACTGTAGATTCTAAAATAGGTACTCTGGTGTGGTCTGATGATGTAGGGAATTTGAAAGAAATAAAAAACCCAACATTTTGAAGCTGAATTAAAATAAAGTGAAGTACTACTTTAATCGGTATGACTAATATAGAGTATAATAATATTAGATATAAGGTAAACCTAGTCAGTAAGAAAGCTTGCAAGCTTACAGTGCAACACTTCTTGCAGTCACCATAGCAACACAATCATCCCTTTATATAGGAAGAACATCTGTAGGACAGTGTGTCCTCATGATTTACTGGGGGTGATGTCATTAGGTTGATGAGACACAGGGACACACCTCCCACTAGAAGATAAACTATATCTGTCTGGTCACAGTGACTTACAGGTGTATGACTTCCAGGTCATACATGCATGTCCACATGGACAAACTTGGACATTATGCAACTCTGTGGACAGAATGTAATTAACACAAACACACCTACCCTTTTGCCTGCACCTAATTGTGGGGATAATCTGATGACATAACAAAATTATGCAGTGTTTAAAATGAAGACAGGATGTTTTAAAGGAGATCAAGAAATAACATGTTAAGTTGGGAGGAGAGTTGATGGAGAGAACAGCCTGTGAGGAGCTTGTCCTTTCTTATGCCATGGCATTTGAAGAAAATACTACACTTAGCAAAAATATGCATTAGCATATGAAGAAGCTGTCAGCATTAGCATTGGAAATAAAATCCATCACCCTCTTCATGTCCTTCATGATGACACATCATTTCAATCTGAAAAACTCACACGAAGAGAAAAGACAATTAGAAGAAATGTATTGATACAATTACTTGTTCTTTGACGCTCAGACCTTGGCAGGAAACATAGCGCTGAATTTTGATAGATATGCATGAACAAGAGTAAAGAACGGGGCTGTTTCCCCCCAGGCCTGAAACTGGTGGTGTAGTGGAGATAGATGAAGTTGGTCAGTCTATAGACTGCTGGTTAGCGAGACGGTATGCTGAGCTTTATGGGGAGATCCAGTGGACTGACTGAGCTTATACTAGAGCTTCACTCAGTGATCTGGAAGATGGAAGTCCAGTTTAGATAACACGGGTTGAGAGAACCTGTCCATGATGAGCAAGCATCAAGCGACAGTGGAGAGGAAAAACTCCCCAATGGGAAGAAACCTCTGGCAGGACTAGGCTCAACATGGCAGTCTTCTGCTGGACCGGTTAAAATGAGATGCGGAATGCAGTAAGAGTCCGGGAATAGTGAAACTCTGAAGAAATTTAAGCTACGATGGTGGAGGAGGGGCTGAAATGGGATCATCTGGAGGAAGTCACACAGTGCAACCACCGCCCGAACACTAGGTAGCAGGCAAGTTGCGGATCAGAGGCCTTTTAAGATGAACTTTGGATGCCGATTGGCTTTCGTAGAGGTGTGGTTCAAAGCTGATTGGCTGTGTCACAGGTAGGCGAGCAATGAGTTTCTTCAATTGAACTTCCGCCTAGGCTCCATAAACTGATTTATCTTGCAATCTCTTCATGAAAAGCACCAACCACCTCCTTCTATCTTTATTTAAACTATGCTTGTGAAAGTTATTTCAAATCCCCCCTTTCAAAACTCCTGCAAACCTGTAATCTGTGTACCTCTTCAGTTCATCTACTGTACCAAGCATATTCACCAATTGAACACACATCTCTTCTTCTTTATCTCCAGAGCATGCCTATTAGTTCTGCTTGCACGGTGTTCGATGGAGCCTGACTGCTACGTCAGCCCCCAAAGAGACCTAACTGAAGCAGCCGTGGAGCCTCCTATTCATCAATCTCCTTGCAGATGGCAGGGATAACTGGCCCAAGGGGCAGTGTCTCTGCCGGCCACCTAGGCTCAAGATGACTGTCAGGACAGGAGAGACCAGAAAGAACAGGTAGGCAGAAAATAGAGTATTTACCATTATAAGAAGTAAGGGACTGTGCAAATAATTAGAATATTTAAGAGCTGGTTCTTAGGAATCCATGCAAGAGTGGATGTTTGAAATTCTTCGATGCAGAGACGAGCATCTTTTCCTCCCTCCCATCATTTCTAACTTGAGCAGGGCTTCTTTATCATGTGGGCATCTCTGCCTGTGTGTTTGTCAGAAAGAGCTGGAAGCTCAGAGGAGCTAAAAATGGGATTTCATGGCTCTGCTGATATACTAAAAGTGCCGCAAAGAGCATAGAGGTTAATAAGCATTCGGCGGATAGATTTATAGGGCTTCATGTAATCCCTCAACAATCTAGAGGCACAATGCACAGGCGAACAACTCACAAATACAGACTCTAGTTTAAACACTGCAAAAAGAAAATATAAAGATTATACCAACCTAAAGGATAACTGTAAGTAAAGTACATACAACTCTGCCTTTAAGATCAAATATTTGATTGCTTAATTGAATCCTGATTTCAAAAGGTATTATCGAGTATTTTCAAGTGTTTGTGGCTAAATAATACCGGTAACTGTGGCTCAGATAAAAAGAATATTAAAGGAATCTTTTTAGATTATTAATGCAGGTTCCCCAGCATGTTATGTCACACACTTATTCATGGAGAGTACCTTCAGTGCTTTAGCCCGAAATGGTGCCCTTGACTGAAACAGCAGAGGTTAACCGCCTTGCTCAAGGGGCAATAAATCATATTTATAGATCTAGCAAAGCATTGTAGTGCATATTGGTTTTTATTTAGCTTGCATAAAGATTTGATTGAATTTGGCTTTTAAAAATTCACCCAACAATCAAAAGAATGATTATAATATTAATCCAAAAACTGTTGTTTGGTATGAGTCTAATCTATCAGAGGATTCATATAATGCATGATAACAGATCAATTAATGGTTTAAATGCAATCTGGAAAAGTCTGATACATGATTTAGATATCTTCCAAGTCTGGAAATGCAATCCCATCCATGGATCTGATGGATTCCATAGTCATTCCATCAGTCAGTGGTATATTTATTACCCCCTTGCTTTATCTATCTAGCCAGCCAGCTAGCCAATCCTATCTATATAAATGTTTGTTTTTGTGGTTAGACCTTAATGTGCCCAAATGTAATACCGGTATCTATTTTTTTGAGTATTCAAGACATGTAAATCTGTAAATCAAAAATGTTGAAAAAAGATAAGCCTACAATTACAGAATACTCTAAAGCTCCTAGCAGTTATCAAAACCTTAACATTTGAACTTGAAAATCTACTTTTATTTCTAAAACTTCTCCTGCATTCACTAAACTACTAAACTACATGCCTCTAACTTTTCTTCCTGTGCCTTAAAACTTTGCAAAACGGAGCGGTTTGCTACTGCATCGGTGAGTCACTGATGACAAAATCCAGCAAACACTAAAGAGCATTAAATCTTCTACTCCCTAGTTGTGCATGTGCAAATGATTAAGATTTATGAATCTGTACAATTCTGGTTGTGCTGTCACACGCAGTTGAAAAGTACAGAAGAAAAAGAGGCTGAAAAGTCAACAAATCTTCCCACAAGCATGCTGGATTCATAAATTCCAGGTATAATGTTCCAACTGGGGAAAAATATTTAAAAAGACCATAGTGTACACACACAAAAATGCTTTTTGTCATCATGGCTTACTCCTCTGTCTGGAAGGAAAGGTTACATTCTAGGTTATTATCAATCCCAAGCAGAAGATACATATCTTATCTGTTTAGCACTTATATATATATAAAAGAAAAAACAAATGTAAAGATGCCACCTGAAAGCTGGAGGGACCAAGCTCTGAATTGTATATATAGGCAAGCTATATCATACTTGTTTCAAAGTAATTTGTTATACTAATGACTTGGGTTCCTATTGCCTTGAACAGTGTTTTTAAGACTCAGGACCCTCTCTCCTGCGTATTTTAGGTATTTCCCTCCTTGTACGCAAATGATTTAAGTAAATGGGTGATTACCAGACCTCTGCAGCCCTTAGCAACTCAGGTGGAATTGCAATCATTTGATGCAGGTGTGATAGAGCAGACGCATATAAAATGTGCAGGGCAGTGGGTCCCGAAGCCACTGTTCTAAAGGGCATCAATGAAATAGTATGTCCTGTGCTGTTTCTTAATTTAAAGCAAACTGGGTACAGAGAAAATAAAATGGCTTGGACAAAAAATTCAAAAGAAAGTACATTTTTGCCAATTTATATTTGATTTCATAAGATTCAGTCTTTTCCCTGTAAAAAATACAAATGTTTCCTGATAACACCACTTATCCTCGGTCATTAAGAAACCTCATAATTAATGTTCCTAGTTTGCCTGACTGAATTAATCTTTGCATCTACCTCCACATTTGGATGTGATTTTCTAATCTTACTCATCAACCTTTCAGGATTTCCAAGGCCTTAAAGTATATATATAGTTATAGGTTTTTTTTGGGCAGGATGTTGACAGACTTTTTTGTCTGAGCAGTGTAGCTTTATAGAATACAGACTGAATAAAGTCTCTACTGACTAGCCAATAGTCTATATTTGTTCCCTTATAAAACTGAATAACTCAAGATGATGAGCATCATACAGTTAACACAGTGAGGAGTAAAGCAGCAGCAGTTTGTATTTCTATCAAAATGGAAAAAAAGAAAAACAACTGACTGGCTCTGATGAATGTGGAAATCTGATTTTTTTTTTTCCACTTTGAAAAGGTTTGCATTTGAACTAAGACAGTAGGTAAATACGTGTCTATTTAACCAAATATAAGCTAAATATGTCTGTTATATGTGGATTTATCCTGTATTTTCTTTTGAAGATATAGCATTGTGAAGAGGTAAACAGGGATAAAACCCACTCCTATTCTTTATATACTCTATCTGTGTCATGAAACAAAGCAAAATAATAGATTCAAGGGATGGCACATACACTTATTGTATTTACATGTGCACAGAAACTAGAAGAGAAACTGACACTGAGCATTTAAACTATGAACTACACTATACGAGTTTTACTTCTGGGATGTAGTTACTTCGTTTAGTCCTTTGCATGTATTTTGTCTAGGGCAATCAGATTAATCGTGATCAATCGATTATTGAAATAATTGTCTAAACTAATTTAGTTGTTGATTGTTCTAAAGTGAGTCAGTTTAGATACATTTTAAAAGTATTTTCACCCAGATGGCAAGCTGAAATACCAACATAGATACTGATAGTTGGGCTATAACCTCCATAAAGTTTATTAAAGAGTTTAGGCTATCAGAACCATTTGAAAGCAGCTGCAACTCCAACATTGTTCCTCTCTCTCGCCAGTTGTCTAATCAGTCTATCCCAAACTTTAATGGTGGCAGAATCAGGAGAAATTGTTTCAACTCCATTGTTGTATTATCTATATTGTTCATGCAGTCAGCCATTATTTAGTGAGAATATATCAAAAACAAGTTTTTTAATCAAATTTTCTTGTAAGTTTAAAAAAACAACATAATTCTTAGTTCCAAAATGTTTTTTTTTTTTTTTTTTTATACCTCCTATGATTATTGTATAAGAAAGATTCACTTAAAATGTCTGATTAATGTAAAAATAAGTATGTCTGGCTGTTATGGAGCTAACGGGCATCTTTGTTGAGCTTCGAAAATAAAACTGCAACCGTCTTGAAGGCTGACATAAGAACATCATGCTTGTTTAATAAAGCAATGTAACTGCACTGAGCTCACTCTTCCTGATTATAAATGGTCTCCTTGGAGAAGGTTAACTTTGCCTTTTAAAACTTGTGCCAATGATTTGTGAGTCTCCGGTGAATTCTAGGGGCTTGGTTTCAGTCAAGCAAGCAGTAGCAAAATGTCTCTGCCTTATTTTATTTCACATTTTGTACACTTTGTGCCATTTCTTTCCCCCTCCAGTCCCTCTTGGACATCTTGAAGCTATCACTAACTTGGCAGTGGAACAACATAATGGCAACGCAGCACGTGGAGAGAGCACAACCACAGTTTCACTGCTGTTTCCGACATACACATACACTGACGCACACACGTGGCTATAATTCCATTGTGTTAACTAGATGGCAGAGAGCCTACTTCAGTGTTTCCAAGGCAACAGGTTTGTAAATTTAGCATTATTGCAACTGTGCACGAGTCTATATTATCTTAAAACTATAAATGCAGGTGACGAAAAACACAAGTTAAGTATTCATTAATGACAGCTTGGTTTTCTTATATCTGCAGTTTGTCACTAACTATTGTTCTCTGACTAAATGACAGTTGAGACAAAGAATAGGCCTATAATTTGGTGTGAAATCTTTTATAGCATTATGTCTGCACAGCTTCTCCCGGCATTTACTTTAATCTTTGCAAATAAGCAGGTTGTCCAATTTGTCTATTCTTATTTCAGAGGAAAAAACTGAAGATGTGAAGAGGTTATTTGAATATCACATTTAAGTAATCAAATAATTTCTAATATGCCTAGTATGACAATTTAACTCTTTTAAGTTCAATTCAGATTTACAGCAACGGCTGCATACAAAATAAGTCACAAGACACAACTGAAAAATTACCCAAATTTATCGATTTATGTTAAATATATAATGAAAAAAATGCAGTCAGTGACAATCAATCATTGTTAAACTATCAAGGAATAACATTAAGTTATGATAACAAAAAAAAATGCTGGTGAGGGAAGGTAGATGCTAAAACCAGCAGGTGGCAACAATGGCAACAAGACAAACTTTGGAAAAGTTGCAGTTCATGTTTACTTTTACACAATTATTTTATTTTAATCTTTAGTACTAGTTTTCTTGGAGTCACAGTCAGTATAACACAAAAATTAAAAAGCAACATTTAAAAGTCTTTACTATTGTTGTATTAAGAACTGAAAGTGAATGGGTATGTGCAAATCAGGTTTCTGTTATTTGAGTCACCTTATACAACATTAGATCTTTTATTTCTTTTTTTAAAATGTTTATTCATTCTGTCTCAATAGGGGTTTTTTATAGACTGGAGGAACAAATGGAGAGAAGGAAAAAAATTGAAAATATTTTCAATGTGGACAGTGAGTCTGTTAGATGTCTTCAACATCAGTAAGATGTTTAAAAATAAAGTCAAAGGAAGTGCAAAATGCATGAATAGGAAAGAAATTGAAGCTCCTAATTAAACAAGATGTCTGCTGCAGTAGAGAACTGGACTAACCATAGAACCCCAAAGTTTTCCTGCCTTGTTAACTTTATTTTAGCAGCCAAAAATGAACTAAGTAGCTATTTCAGTAGATTTGATGTGATATAAGAAAAACATAGCTGTAGAACTTTGGAATGTTTAAAAAATAAACTGATTGATGAGAAATTACATGTATGGCAGAACAATACTCAACCACAGTCTAAAATCAGCCACAGAGCTTAGATGTTTGCAACTTGACTTGGCTTGTAGACATCCACACAATTATTACTAACAATAACACAATTTATGTGACTGCAATATGTCAACAAACAAAAATGGAAGAACATTACATCTTGCATTTCTTTATTCCAAAGACTATATTTTCAAAATTATTTATGCTGACGGTGTGTTTGCCCATCTGATTCTAGCACATTATCTCCCAAACAAATTACTTGTACACGGGAAACCTTCCTTGGCAATCCAAATTTATCTAATTCTGAAGTTGCATAATTTATTTGCAACTTATGTAGTCTGTCAGTTATAGTCAACTTATTTGACTATTTTCTTATTTTGTATCGAGTGTTTTTGTAGGCAATCCTAAAAAAATATTTATTTCTCTACTTTCATGTTTCTACTGTAATATACCACTACAAATAAGGGAACAAGAACCCAGTACTGACATTCACACAGATAAAATAGATTAATCTGATGAAAGAGGATACTTGTGCCAACAGTATAGGTGTGCAACGGTGTTTATGGGATTATCGATGAGCTAAGTTCACAGTATGGTCAACCAAAAGAGGAAAAGTCCAGGTGGAACCTGTGTGCTTGTGTGTGTGCTTGTTCTAAAGTGTGCTTAAACCTTGAGCTGCCTTTGTTTCTTCAAGTGGTAAGAGTGGGATTAAGGAGTCTCTGTTGGCAAGTTGAACACACTCTCTCAAAGCAGCAGTCTCCCTCCCTGTCTCTGATTTTTTTTTTTATGTTATCTCTTCTTTTCACAACACACAGCAGGAAAAAACTGACTTATCAAGAGTCAGTAAAGGTTATGTAATATTTTCTATTGGCTTAGCACAAGTTTTCACACCCCTTAGATTGTTTAACATCCTGTCAGCAAACAGATACAAACTTTTATGTACTTTATCTGGATTTTATGAACATTATTGTAGGATTGTATATAAAGCAAAACATGTTGCAGTTTTATCCATTCTATTTTCAATTGATACTCTAAATCAGATCTGTTGCAACTGGTTGCTTTCCTTCATGTGTAAGATGTTTCTTTACATTTGTATTTATTCATTTGAACGCCAACAGAAATAAATAAACTCTTGATAGAGTAAAGATCTACTGCCCAGATTCTAGCTTTGTGGCTAATTTTAAGCTTCATTCCCTTTTCAGGACAATAAAATTCAACATAAGGTGCTTGCATAGAGACGGAAATAAAAGATAATTTAATGTTGTCTAATCTTAGTATAAATAGACATTTTAAAAGGACAGTTGCAGTGACAATTAGATTGTGACATTTAGATATTATTTTGAGAGCGGACCATATCAGAATATCATATCAATTTGCATCAAAAACGAACAGGCCAGGGGTAAAACATGAAATCTAAAATTAAACAGACTCCCGCCAAGACATTGCAATGCACTTGAACTCAAAGAGGCAGCCAAGACACTGGACAAAAAAGGATCAGCACCATTTTGTATCCCAAAATATGAGAGCTTCAGATACTTAGCTGTGCAATATACAGATAAAATCCAGCAAATACATTTTCAGAGGATCCACCCGTGATCTTCTTGCATTTCAACCATATCTCCTGAAAAAGTAATTGATGCATCCGTGTTTATATGCTAATATCCTCAGTTAGCATTTCTTTGTATATACAAAAGATCTCAAAATACGTGTCCTTACATATACATTAATATCCTAAACCTGTATTTTTATCAGATCCTGTAAAATGATTTTCCTGCATATTTTAACTTTCTTCAGAAGTCTTTCATATATATGCTGAGCTTTTTCAGAGAACATACTGAATTGGGTTTTTCCTGTTGTGCAGTGAAGCCAAATCTTTAAACAGTCACATCTTGGATTTTATGGCGTTTATTTCAGCAGCACATAATCCAAATTGAATTTGTTTTTTGTTTTTTATATAAAAATCCTCTAGAGGATCATGCTTTGTTTTTTTCCACAGCTTAGGTGGAAAATACATACACAAGACAACCATTAGTTACAAATTCCACATGTCTGTCAATGTTGGATGGAAAAGTGGTTCAAGGATGCAATTGTAAAAAAAAACAAAAAAAAACATAATCATGGTATATGTCTCATCTACATTTGGTTTAAAGAATGCACTGGAAAAATTATCTTGTATGGAAAATCCTATGAGGGGGAAAAAAGTAACTCCTGAACCCACCCTCACCCACCCTGTAAAAACATATTTTACAGTAACTTACGATTGTTAATCAAAAATTGTTATCAGTTCTAATTGAGCTTGTAATATTTTTCAGGCAAACCGAAAAAAAAGGTCTTGAGATGCAAAAACCTCTTAAGGACATAACCCACAAAACTTGCAGCCATTATGGCAAAGAATGTAGTTCTACAAAGTGTCCCTTAATGGAGCAAGTTTTAAAGCATGCTAACATTTTTTATGTGTTTACTTTTATAAAGACAAAAAGACAAATGTGTAATTTTCTCCTGTCAGTTAAAAATAAGCACAGTTTTCTGATGTTCTATGACCGGAAGTTGTAGTGTATTGGACACAGTCATTGAGGTATGAAAACTTTTTTAAGGCACTTTCAAATGCCAAATACAAAAATGAGACACTAATGTGAATTCCTTATAAAGGGATTATGATACACACATGCATATACAATTACAGAAAGATTGACACTAATGGCCCAAGTAAAGAATGGCTTTCTCCTTCAAAAGAATCATAAAGAGGGAACCAGAACCGGACCAACTGCATTAACCTTCCAGGAATCCATAAAGAAACTTCTGCCTGACCCAGCTGTCTATCCTCTGATTTCATTTGCATATCAGCCAGCAGGAAAACCATGTGTTTGCACTCAAAGTAAAGGCTGTCGCCATGACTTTAATGGCTGTTCCCCAGTAACCCCAAGTTGAAAATGAGAAAACCATACACAGGAAAATGCAGAAAAGTAGAAAGGAGTGATTTCTGAAAGAAAGAGAAGAAAGCGTCACAAATGTTTCCTGTTGAAATATTCAGTTTACTGCCGCATTAAGCATCCCCATATTACGCATTTTGTTGCCTTTTTTCTGATTATTCCCCATGGAGGAACATACAGGAGCCGATGGCCATATTTGACCATGCTGAACTTCCTGTTTACTTGAGTTTCTGACGTACAGTTTGTTAATAATTTAGATTTGGGAATAAGGCAGGAAATTCAGTGAACATAGGAAACGAAATGTAGGCATTAAAGCTTGTCTTGAATAACATGCAATAATAAATCAATTCTTAATTTATGCTTTTAGTGGGAGAACCATAGTTTAAATAATAGTAATATATTTTTTTTTAATTTATAAAAGTATAGATTGATACATTTTAGAAATTTTGGATGATGGATCGACAGAAATATAAATGCTGCCAGTAGAGATTGCTGATTAATAATAACAGCGAAGTAAAAATATGCATCAGCAATCTTATGCTAGAACAACCTTTCGTTCCTTAATTTGACCTTCCTCATATGTTTTTTTTTTTTACTTGGGGACCAGTATAACAACCTCTGGTGTCTGCCAGGTTGGAAAGTCGGACAAATAAAAAAAGGAGGAGAGATACAACTTACAGTATAATTAATTAACAAGGTCTGGAAAGCAAAATATGTACTGTAATGTGTTGAGAGTAACATACAGATGTGCTTTCTACAGAATCCAGGTAGAAGAACGTGGCTAGATGTGTCTTCATCAAGACACCGGTCTAAAACAATTCTCAATACATTCAAAGTAGTATTTTTGTAATTTTAGGATTTGTTGTTTTATCATACATCCAGAAACAAGAAATTACGTTGAAAAGGTAAATTTTTCTTGAAATTAATCTTGTTTTGAGTTACCATTAATGTTTTTTTTATGAAAGATGAGAAAACTGCATATATAAATTTAATGAAAAATGAAAGGTTTCAGAAGAAAATGCAATGGATGAGCACACACTGCAATTTCATTTAGAAAACATAATTTGCTATATAACATTTCTGAGGTGGATCTTCATCTTATTGTTGTACTGCATTGGCAATGTGACAGAAAAATGGGCCATGCAAAAGATGGTGAGGGGAGCTGATGAGGTTTTGGCAACTTCCGATGTTTGTTTCTAGAACTGGTTGCATAGATTTCACAAGACCAGATATGTTGTTAGTCAACTTTCAATTTGGGCCCAATTTTCTACACCGGCGGGTTTATTTAAAAAAAACAACAACTTTATTTTCTTATGGATTCTGGTATTCAGTTACATCATACATTTCCAAGTGAATTTAATTTTTGTGATTGACTTTTATATACCAGGGGTTCGGTTTTGCTTCTGTAATAGCAATAGGGGGGGGGGGGGGGATCAAGGTCATACTTATAGCATGTATCACAATAGGAGTATCTCTGTTTTAATAGTTTTAGCAAAGAAAAATTTAGAAATAGTAATTTAAATAACAGATTAAAAAAGGTATTTGCTAAAAAGGCTACCCAAATAGTGATTGCCAGCATCTGATTTAATCTGTAAAGAAATGTGTGATCAAGAAATCTAAGAGTAAAATTCATGTATTTGACAAAACAACAAATTCAGGATAAAGAGGAAAACTTTTTTAAATTTATACTTTTTAACACTTTCAAATAAAACACGTTTAGTGGTTGATGCTAGTAGGATAGTAAAAGTAGTATTATTAGGCGTAGGTTCATGTTCTCTTATATTGACCTGACCATGAAATAGCTCAACGGATTAGATAAATACATTTGAACATAAAGCTTATTTACAATTTGTCTTTCTATAACATAAACTGTAAATTGTTTCTGCTGCATCTTTGGTTCAAATTTCTTAAGTGACCTTACTAGAGTTGGATAGAAAAAACAGAAATTGTGCTCAATTGAATCTTACTTAAAAGATAGATTATATAAAAGTAAAAAGCATGGTTATTTTTTAATTCAAAAGTTCTTCTTTATTTGGTCAAACCATAACTTGAAGAAATATTAGCACTTTTCATTTAAAGTGCAGCTCCATATATCAATCACTTTCTGAGATCTGGGA
This sequence comes from Cyprinodon tularosa, assembly GCF_016077235.1. Lineage (NCBI taxonomy): Eukaryota > Metazoa > Chordata > Actinopteri > Cyprinodontiformes > Cyprinodontidae > Cyprinodon > Cyprinodon tularosa. The sequence continues at coordinate 619,962 of NW_024038972.1, read as the reverse complement.
TTCGTCCAGATTTTAAATGAAGATAAATCTGTCATCCACCTAAAAATGAAAATGACACATTCTATTATTGATCAAATGGATCCATGATGGAGCAGGTGCAGTAGGAGGACAATAAAACTCGACCCCACAAAGAACCTTATACCAACCTCTGTATTTTACAGAACAGTATTTGGTACAAATGCAACTGAAAAAGATGAGGAATAATAAGAAAAGGAAAAAAAAAAAGAACATTTTGAATTAAAAGCAGCTGTTGAGCTTCTCTTGGTGGTCCTCAATTTGCCATCGCCAACTGCCCTTTTTCCTCTGTTAAAAACAAATTACTTCCACATTTTTTTCATCTGCATCCATTTTACTGATTGGTCTCTTCTTTATAAAATGTAGAGTTTTACTGCTCTAATCTTAACAGATTAAAATAGCTAAAGCTCTTAGTTTCAGCCTTAGAAAAAGGCCCCTCAGCAGATCAGATCTCCACGCTGCACTTAAATGATGCAGCGATTCATGCAAAACAATCTAAGACCAAATCAGCGGTTTGTTAACTGTGCACATAGACGTACTGCGTTTTCAAGAGGCTGGTTGGCGATTCCGTTTTTAAAAAATCTTTAAAAAGTTTATCTAGTAATAAACATTTTTTAATAAATAAATGTTTCGTAATTTGGGATTCAATTAAAAATAAAGGCTTAAAATGAGCCCTAATGAATTTATATAATGCAGCAGTTTCACATTTCAAATTAAATTGATGTAAATAATTACCTTATACTGGATACTCTAATCTGCTTAGATATACCTATAAGGTGAAAACGGTAAAAGTTTGTATTTTGTCAACTTTTTTAAGCTGAAATCAATTCAAATACAGTCTATGTCGGATTTAGGAGCATATCATATACTCTTTAAATATACGCTATATAAACACGCACATACTCAACATACACACAATCCACAGCAGCTGCAACAGTGTCTCTCAAGAGACAAAGTGTGTCCAATCCTCTCTGTCTATCTAGGTCAGCCTCACATAAAACCCAACATACCTCCCTCTTCATTGCTTTTCCTTTTTTCTGCCTCTGTCCCAACTTCTGGCTTCACTGTGTCTGTTTGTTCTGTTTGTTTTTCCCCCAATTACTTTTCAGTTTTTTCTACTTGTTTTTGAGTATTTATGTTAGTGTTTGTGACACAAACAGATGCACCCAACAGTCAGTTTTGCTATCTTCTTGTCAGAGGATAAGGTCGCACTAAAAGAAAAGGTTATAAAAAAAAAAACTCCTTTGCTTATAATTTTTTAAAATGAACATATGGATGTATTGGGGCTACTGTTTTAGAGTTGGGCCAGCTCACATATCCTAAAAGAGACCCATCCTGAAAAGTAGGGGACAAAACCTAAGAAGAATAGCCTGCAAATTGTGCCAAAGTAATTTTATAGTTGCTACCAGGCAACTATTGTATTTCTGTTTTTTTCTGTTTGGACCTTGGCTGAAATTCCGTTCACTCCTTTTCAGTGCTGACTTTGTAAATGACTTCTTAACACAGGAGTTGGGGATTTGTATTTTTTTAAGCCACTTCACTCTGACCTATGAATCATCCAGCCTTACAGAAATGCACCTAACCTAATGGAATAAGTAGGGTTCTGTTGTGTTCACACATCACATTACAGCCATATTTAGTTGATATCTTTGCTACCTGCAATCTGTTCAGTAAAAAGTGCTACCCTCTTTGACATAAAAATGTACCCAAGAAAACCTCCGATACAAATAGGAAAATATTTCTGTCCTAAAAAGATTTGCAAAGAAGTGTTGACTTTGAACCTGGCCTTTAATGGCGTATGTGGGCAATGCGGCATTGTTGGAAGCCTTAGGTACTATACGGTGTCAGATCGTAACTTTTTTTTAGCCCTTTAAAGCCCGATCCAAGAATAAAACAAAACAGAAAATTACTTATTTTTGGTTTGAAGTCCTTATTTGGCCTTTTAACAAAATATATAATACATTTTTGATATTAATAATTTATTACTATGCGATAAGTCAAGATTATTTTTTTGTGTAGTCTTCTGCCCTCTGTTATCAAGTATATCTGATTGTGTACAATAGGATTTTGAGTAAAGTTTTTACCATTAAATTATGCAAAAGGTGTCAGACGCAAAACATTTCAGAAACCGTATGTATCAAATATGATACATTTGGCATTACAGGGTTAGACATGGGGTTAGAACCAAATATTTACATAAACTGTCTAAACCTGCACAACCTTTATGCAGACTGTCATCTTAAAGTGTCAAGTTTAAAGTATTTTAAAATAAAAACAGATTTGTTAAACTGATTTGGACAAACCCTAAAAGCTGGTCATGCAAACACTTTTCTTTTGAGTGAAGAAGAGCCAAAGTTTGCTATTTTCAATATCGAAAAAGGTGCCCGATAAAGAAATCTCAAAAGGCGCAGACATGTCAAAAGGAATCTGTACAAAACTGAATCTGTATTTTAAGTGCCATGTGAAGATATATGGTATAATATACGGTATCATTTGTCAGATAAAATATTGTCCCTTTTGCTGCATTTAAAAAAAAAAAATCAATCTAATATATTAATCAGTCAGTTTTCAATGGTATAAAAGATAATTTTCCTTTCATCCATTTTAAAAGTGATTGTGATAAAATGACTAGAGTAAGCAGAGAGGTCTAGTTGGCTGGCAGCCTGGACAGATGGACTACAACACCAGGCGAGGACACCAACAGGCCTTCAGGACCATAGAGGAGAAGAACAGACACAGACCACACACACACACACAGCACTCAGACCACAGGGAGATGGGCAATCATAGCAGCTTATGTGCCAAGGTCAGTGGCCGACTGAGAAACTTTATGATTGCGTGCATGGCCATGATTTGTTTATTCATTCTACCTGGACGCTAAAACGAAGGCAAAAAAATATTTTTATTCTACTTAATGTGTCTGTTTTCAGTTTATTTAGAAATGATTTGGTTCAGATCCAGGTATCTCTGAACAAACTGCTGAGTTGTGTGTTTGGAGAGTTGTGCCCATTTCAGCTCTATAAGAACACTCTATGTCTGTTCCTAGTATGTTATTAAGACTTCTTGAGATAATTTCTCTCCAATTAGCCTCTCTCTGCTATGAGTTCCAGCTAAAGGAGAAATCAGTAAAAGACTGGGCCACTCGAGCTGCTGCAATGTTGCACTCAGTTCTTGCCTGATCCTTCCTAAGCTGTATAACTCACTACTGCTCTTAAGACCAAGACTACTTAGGAACTACAGGGACTGGAATAATGAATATCTTTAGTGAACTCACCAAGACTTAGATGTTGGATTTTTAATTACAGCATTCTCCCCCCCTCCACCCCCTATTTGTGAAAAATAGGTATCACAAATGACCTTATGACAAAAAAATAACGGTTTTCTCTTTGCTGGCTATTTCTCAGCAATTCACTCATTCTATAGAAAATGCTTTTATGCAACATAGAAAAACATATGAAATTTGAATTTGTTATAAAGACTGTTAATCCTTTAATATCCCAGTTTCTTAAAGATCCATCCTTGCATCTATTCTTCATTTTGTCAATTATATTTTAATGCTTTGATCAGTTTAAAACTCCAATCTTCCCTGACTTACTTAACGTTTGTATTTATGTTTAATAAATAAAAAAATTCACCCATCTACTATTACATGAAAAGCCTTTTCAAATGATCTTTGTGAATTTTTTAGAATGACTATATTTACAAATCATTAAAGTCTCTGAAACAACTAATTGTAAACTTAAAAGCAATGTAGTTTTAGATTTACACCTCTCTCTGCCGGTTTGACTCATTAAAATGTCATCGTTAACACTGACAAAGCTCTCCCTCTCCCTTCACTCCCGCTTTTCCCTGCCACTCGTTCACCTTCCATAGCCAAACATGGTAAACAAATCAGTGCTGCACCAACACTCTTGCAGAATATGTATGTGAGTGTTTGCTTATGTGAAGCTGCTGAGAGGTAGATAAACATCTTCCTCTGTCTCAGAGAAAAACAGCTTCCAAACTCATATTTTTCACAGCTCATCCTCCAGTTTTTTTTAAATGCAACCTTAAACACAGCTCTGTAAGTACCAGAAGAAAATACAAAATCACTTAATGATTGAGATATCATATGAAAATGGTAGTATCATGGTCATTTATGTAACATGTTTATACCTGCTTGTTAAGTAATTAGGCTGTGGTACCTGCCTATAGTACAGTAGGTTGCATTACAGGCAACTTCAAAACTCTATTTTTGAAAGGGTGTAACTTTAGTAAGGGTGGTTGGCACCTGATGGCAATACCATAAGAAATGTGATTTCATACAACTTGTCTGACTGGAAGCTGCCAAGTTTCTTTTCTGTTAGTGAGAGATTTTTTTCAGCCAGCTGTTCCTGACAGTGTAAAGCACCATGTAAGGGTGGAACAGCAGAGCCATGTTGCTCTATACACCATACAGCTGGAGAAAAGTTTGATCAATTTCCCATTTTTTTTAAACTCTATTCTCCATACAGCTGCAGAAAAATCTAGCTTTACACCACCTTATCGCATTAAGAGAACTTTAAACTGTAAAAAAAAAACTTTGAAAGGGTAACCTTTCCCTGTTGTAACCTGGTATAGGTAAACAAACCATCATTTATCTTTTTTTTAAACAATCAGATTTTTTTGTAAATATGCCTTTTATTTTCATATGCACTGCCAGCATGCTTTTTATGTATGTTCCCTTCATGTACCAGTTGACATGCTCATTAAGTGTAATTGCGAGGATAGCAGACATCATCACCAAGGAAACAGGTTTTTGCAAATTTTCCTTCTGTTATTTTTATAAACTTGTTTTACTGCCAGCATTGGGTTTTATATATGTTTTCTTCATGTACCAGTTGACGTGTTCATTAAGTGTAAATATGAGGATACCAGACATCATCACCAAGGAGACCAGCCTGTTGCCAGGTAATGATGTGGAGATACAGAGACAAGAGTAAGGGAGAAGCTACAAGATCAATTAGTGAGACGGAAAAGACTAAATTAAGACAGCTGTAACACCATTAGTATCATTGTATATCCCTTTATTGTTTTAAACACAGGTCATAATGTATCCATGCATAATTATAGACCTCTTCAATTCATGTGCGACTATTAGTGCTCCTAATTCAATCTGACTTCAAGGTCAGTGAGGAATTACATTCAAAGTAAAGTTACATTTTTGTCTGAATCCGAAACACAGAGATAAGGTTACACCACAGCTCTGAACCAATAGGAATAGACCTTTCCTCTCCTGCAGTCTGTCAGTTATCATCATTATCTGACACAGTGAACACAGTGTGATGAAAATAGTGATGGGCATGCTTATGTATGTGTGTGTGTTTATGAACTAATAACAAGGCAACCCTTACAATCTAATTATTTTAAAACTTCTACAGTCCTGTTTGCCTTGTCATGTTCCCAAATATGGAGTTAAGAACTGCTTGGATGGTGGGGTAACTTTATTTTTTAAATAGTAAAACTATTTCTTGAAGTAAAATTTACTCTTTAACTGTAAATGTCAATGAAATAAGTTCTTTTAATTTGATTGATCTTTACAAAAAAAAAAATATATATATATATATATATATCATCAAATTAATGAGATTAACCAAATTGTGACACAGTAGATTCTGAATTTAAACGTGACACAGCATGTTTACATGGCAACAAGACAACAGAGGGGAGAAGGGATGAGGTTCGCTTGTGAATTCAAGATGACATTTTAATTAGATTAGGGAGCAGACATGGAGGGATTTCAAATGAGAAGTAAAGAAAAGAGAACAAGACAGAGAAGAAACAAGAGAAAAGGGAGAGCATCATTTTAAGTTAATTTTACCAGGTTACCCCTTCACCAAAGAATGAGAGGGAACAGCATCTTCTTTTAGAGTTGAGTAATTATTAATGAGTGTAAGGCGAAATAAAAAAGCAGATAATTAGGTTAACAACGCTATCACATATTTTTTGAAAAAATTTGAAAAATCAAAGGAAAATGTTCACTTCTGAGGTCTTAGTTCCTCAGAATGTAAAAATTTTTTGGAAATTGTGGAATAATTTAACAATCTTGAAAAGCTATCACATCAGGCATGACTTTAAGATGCAACTATTTTGTCAACGTTGAAGGGAGAGCATAGACTGACAGGAGACCCAGAGCAGAGAAAGAAAAGAAGAACCCAAATATGGTAATTGTTGTAATTCAAGTCGCCTGGTAACCTTAAAGTTTGCCTTGTCATTACTACAACGGACCAAACTGAATCCTTTTATAACCACTCTAAAGTTTAAAAGGACATCCAGATTTACTGCACATTATCTCGTTGCACCAAAAAATATGGACTGCTTCAAGGACAAGCTGCAGGAGCTCATTAAAAAGGCCGTGAACGGAACAGAATGTGAATGCTAGAGACACATTAACAGTGTTAGTAGTATACACACATGGCATGCTACTGCTGAATGCATCACATAGCTGCAACATAACATAAAACCTACTGGGTTGAACAGTTTTTGATAATAAGTATAATCAGCTGGTAAATAAAGTCTTAGATTTTCTAACTGCGTTGGTGAGATGAACATAACTGTAAATTATGCTGGACATTAGACAGTAAACATCCAGAAAACAAAAGCACTCAATCTTTGTATATCATATCTACAAAATGCCTCTTTCACAAATTTACAATAATTTAAAGTACCTTACTGACCCAATTATAGGACGACCCTGATTATGAGAAGACCCCTCTTTCCAGGACTAGTTTTTACGAATAAAACAAAAAGACCAAAAAGACTGATAATATAAATGTATTTTGTTTGAAGACACTATTTTATATTTAGTTGCTAAAAGTTTTATTGAAATTAAATTGCATTGATATATTTGTGCAATGAAACAAAAAGCAAAAAAACACAATGACTCACTTTAAACTTTGCTCATGAAACGTCTCAAAAACCTGCATGAGGCTTTTATTCAAAAGTCCTATTCTCACCCTGCATCCTTGCAATTTTTTAAGAAGCTTTGCTTTAGCTGTTCACATTTTTCCGGTCTTTTTAAACGTGCCATCTTCTGACATCACATTCCATAACTTCATATTTATTTGCTGATTGACAGTTATTTAATGCCTCCGCTGCGTTGACCACCATTATTATAAAGTTGGCTTCATAACTCTGCCTCATATGTCTGCAACTTGTCTGACTTTTAATCCACTCCATTTTTGGCAGCGACTCTCTATTTGTACCATCACTGGTTTTACACAAAAAAAAAAAATGTCGCCCACCGCTGTTGCGTTTGTGTAGCGACCCGACAACTGTCGGCCTATATTTTAAGCTGAAAAACTCACACGAAGAGAAATAACAATTAGAAGAAATTTATTGATACAATTATTTGGTCCTTGGCGCTCAGACCTCGGCAGCAAACATAGCGCTTAATTTTTATAGATATGCATGAACAGGAACGAAGAATAGGGCTGTTTCCTCACAGGCCTGAAACTGGTGGTGGAGTGGAGATGAATGAAGTTGGTCAGTCTGTAGACTGCTGGTTAGCGAGACGGTGTGCTGAGCTTTATGGGGAGATCCAGTGAACTGCGTGAGCTGATACTAGAGCTTCACTCAGGGACCTAGAAGATGGAAGTCCACATTGAGAGAACCTGTCCATGATGGGCAAGCATGAAGCGACAGTGGAGAGAAAACACTCTGCATTGGGAAGGAACCCCTGGCAAGATGAAACACAGAACGAAGCAAGAGTTCGGGAGTAATGAAACTCCAATGAAGCTTTAGCTATGATGGTGGAGGAGGGGCTGGAGGTGGGTTGAAACGGTGTCATCTGAATTAAATAACACAGCGCAACCACCGCCTCCGCGCTAGGTAGCAGAAAAGTTGCATATTGGAGGCCTTTTAAGATGAACATTGGATGCCGATTGGCTTTCGTGGAGGTGTGGTTCAAAGCTTATTGGCTGAGTCATAGGTTTCAGTTTCTTCAGTTGAACTTCCGCCTAGGCTCCATAGTTGGACCCCACATTTTTACTTCAATTTTAACAAAAAAAAAAAAACTTGTCTTAAATTCGGGCCAATACGGTACTCCACAAACTGCAGCCTACATTTCAACAATAGGAGCTTGACAAATATTAGTGGAGCAGACTGTGAATTATATTAGGTTAAGTACAGAATTAATTTAAAGAGAGCAAGACTTTCACCAGATAACAGTGAGGCATAATAGAGTACAGTAAATGAGCTGGGATTTATCCTTATTACTAAATAACACTTACACACATACTTTTCTTTTGATCAAATACTGAAAGTCGCAAATTGGCAGTGATACAATTAAAATGTTGCTTGTTAATTAGTTAATCGTTCTCATTTGATCCATTGCACCTCTTTCCTCTCTACTTCAGCTTGAAATATTAAACTCTAAGCTCCTTATTCTTTGGCTTCTGCTCTCAGATCAAAGTCCAAACACATCCGGCAGACATCCACATACTAAAAGCCAATGGCAACATGTGGTGCCATGAACAGTTCAAAACGACAGGCAGATGTAAACTGCAATTATATTACAAAGGGTCTATTAATGAGTTCATGCTTCCTTATGAGCTTGAACAAACCATATAAAACAGATGGTGTGGTATTTTGCATCCAAAATCATTATTTACACTAGAAGTACATATAAACTTCTCAACCCCTTTTGTTGAACTTTTATTTTCCTTTGCTTGGCTTGCAGTACTTTAAAGCATTAATGTCACTGTGGTCCTGCTGTTTTCCTCCACAAGCATTTCACTCAATAAACTGATGAAGGTTCTCAGTCATCCAGGTCAAAGTCATTCCGTAAAAATTCAAAAAATATCCACTGGACTTGGTTTTCAAGATTTGAAGACGTTTCGCCACCTCTCCAGGAAGCTTTCTCAATTCAAATGTCTGGATCCGCAGTGAGTTTGAGTCTTATATAGACAACGCCTTGTATCGCTTGGAAACATGCAATAGAAACCGATGAATGGGTCGTTAGTTCCATCGTTAGCCTGTAATATCTGAAACTGTCTATGATTCTAGGGGTCGGTCGTTAAAGGGGGGATTGTCATTAAGGGGGGGATTGTCTCCTGTAATACCTGAAACCTGTCTATGATTGTTAAGGGTTGGTCGTTAAGGAGGTATTGTTCACCGGCTGGAGCGGGTAAGTCCCTCGTTCCTCTGTGATGGGGTGGGGGGTTTGGTGATATCTGGAAGGGATCATGTCTATGATTGAATTGTATGTTTTTGGAAGCTGGAATCTCAGTCCACCACCTCTGTTTAAAGTTGGTTTTTCTCTCTTAACATAGATGGCTTCCTTCACGCCCCTCTCAAACCACCTATTTTCTTTATCCAGAATATGGACATTCTGGTCCTCAAAAGAATGTCCTTTGTCCACAAGGTGTAGGTGTACTGCGGAGTCTTGTCCAGAGGTGGCCGCTCTTCTGTGTTGGGCCATGCGTCTGTAGAGAGGTTGTTTGGTTTCTCCAATATAAAGATCAGAGCATTCCTCACTGCACTGAACAGCATATACCACTCCGCTCATATTTGGTCTGGGGGTTTTATCTTTCGGATGCACTAGCCTCTGTTTAAGGGTTTGGTTTGGCTTGAAATGTACTGGGATCTTGTGTTTGGAGAAAATCCTCTTGAGCTTTTCAGACACTCCAGCAACATAAGGGATTGTGATGTTTTTGCGTTTAATTTTCCCATCGCTGAGATTCCAGCTTCCAAAAACATACAATTCAATCATAGACATGATCCCTTCCAGATATCACCAAACCCCCCACCCCATCACATAGGAACGAGGGACTTACCCGCTCCAGCCGGTGAACAATACCTCCTTAACGACCAACCCTTAACAATCATAGACAGGTTTCAGGTATTACAGGAGACAATCCCCCCCTTAATGACAATCCCCCCTTTAACGACCGACCCCTAGAATCATAGACAGTTTCAGATATTACAGGCTAACGATGGAACTAACGACCCATTCATCGGTTTCTATTGCATGTTTCCAAGCGATACAAGGCGTTGTCTATATAAGACTCAAACTCACTGCGGATCCAGACATTTGAATTGAGAAAGCTTCCTGGAGAGGTGGCGAAACGTCTTCAAATCTTGAAAACCAAGTCCAGTGGATATTTTTTGAATTTTTACGGATTCACTCAATAAAACATTTAATGTTGGAAAAATGAGAGACTATTGCTATGCTGCAAGCTCCCTGACATCTGTTCATCAAACATGGCTTCCCATCTCAGCAGTTTTATGTTCTTATTAAGCCCCTAAAGATCTTTACTTGCTTCAAAAGGTGATAGGTGGCCACCTCTACAAGCTCCTGTATCTGTCTGCCACTGAGAAGGGGCATATGTTGCTGTCACCTGTACCAGTGGTAAAAGCAAAGAGCACAAAGACTCACACTTTGTGTTTTGTTATGGCGTTTTGGGTATATGCGAACAACATGGTTACCTCTGTGTACCAGGAGAGCTTTGCACTACAAAAAAATATCTGGAGATTGATCTTAAAGGTGTAGTGGAGGATTTTCGCAAATTTTTGAAAAGACCCGCCCTCTGCACTTTAAAGAAAATACACACACACAACCCTGTACCCACTCCAGAGAGGCAACACCTATTAAACGCGTGTGAGAGCGTGCACAAGCTCAGTTTTTCCTCGTTCACACTATGTTTAAAAGTTGCTGTTTGGATCGCTTATATAAGCTTACTTTCCCAAAGAGTCTACTATGTCACACTCACCACCGTTAAGTGTAAATAGGGACAAGTACGTAGGACTGCCTTATGTAAACATATTGCCAGAATGATTGGCAATTAGGAGGACCATTTATTTTGATGGTCCACCTGGAAAAAGAACATCCTCTGCTATACCATTAAGTCTTTGATTGACCAGAGCTACATCAAGCATTAGAGCTTTATAAGTAAAAATGCAATGCTTGTGTTTGTATATCACTGAATCTGAAAGAGAAAAAAGCCCAAACGTATTTGGCCCTTTCTGGAAATTAGTAAGTAATCACCTCTCATAATTGCGCGACCTTTAAAATTATTATTTTTTTTTTAAGTCTCAAAGCCATTTCTAAGGCTTTGAGACTCTAGTGAACCATTATTTGTCATTATACATACAGTATATTGAGAGAAAATATTAAGGAGTGGCAAAAAATACAAAGCAAGAAATAAATTGTAGCTTTTGTGTTGCACAGATGAACACCTAAAGCACCACAGGACTCACTTCAATCAAGTTAGCATTTATGATTCAGCAATTCTGCAAAGAAGTCTGGGTCATTTCCTCCATAGCAAGGGAAAAGACAGAGAAAACCGAAGAAATCTTTAGGGAAGCAAACAGCTTTCCACAGCACTGTATAAGCTAATTAACTGGTTCTGGATTCTAAAGCAATAGCTTTTTATCTAAGAAGCCAGGACAAAAGTAAACTTCTGGTATCTAAAACAGATCCTATCTCATAAATGTTACAGCTGTTATTCAAAGGCTTTTAACTACTCTTATGTCTGTCCATGCATTTGCCTTCAGTGGTTATTTACAGAGAAGCTACTGATTATTTACAGAAGGCCACAATGTAGGAAGTGCTGAGCTACCAGTCTTTGTGCAGAAAATGTTTAGAACATGCAGAGCATTTCTGGAACTGTCTGATGTGAAAGTGAAGAAACTATTTAACCTTTACAGGATGACCTCCATTTAAAGTGTCATAAACGAGACTGCATACATGGTTGTGATGTTTTCAACACTGGAGTTAAGAAGGTAGAGGTCTACTTTTGTGCTGACTCGACGTGTTGTAAGCTTTAACCCCCGAGACCAATAAATACAGATTTATTTAAAAAGAAAGTGGAAAAAGAGCATCAAAGCTAAGATATGAACTGCCTAAAAGCTTTGAACAAATGCTTAAATCAAGAATGTTAAACTATTCATTTAGCATAAGCTTTGATCTTGATCTTAACTGGCAAAAACACTTTAATGGCTAGGCCTAAAGAAAAGTCTTGGTTTATTTGTTCCTTATTCTAGAGAACCTGTGCTCCATAAATTTCATTAGACAAAGAATTTTGTTTGAACTTCTAGACTTGGTTAGCTATTGCTCAGTTTGTAACGCTACAACAGGTTTGATGCTTGGTGTAAGTTCTCACATTGTTGACCCGACCTTGAATGTCCTGGTAGGATAGAGTTGCGTGTTGTTTTTCAAAAATGGACATCTGTCTACTTCAGCTGGAGCTTATTCTCTATTCCCATCTCTCTCTGTCCTTCACCTCCACCTTAAGGAATTCAGAATTTATTTTCCTGTTCCTTTTGTCCTCCCACTTGTTGTTCAGTCTTCTGTTCCTTTGACTCCTCTCCCATCTCTCTTCTAATATCCATCATTTCTTTTTCCTCAGTTATTACTACTCTGGTGTACTGTTATCTCTCCCTCCCCTTATCTTTTTTCTCCTTTCTCTTAACACACTCTAATACTCTGTCAATCTCTCCATCCATTATTCATGGCGCAGTCACAGTCATGATTAGAGGACCTCGCAGTATCGCTACGGCAACAACGCAGCAGAAGCAGTCGCGTTGGATCATGGGAAACTGGGTCACCTCCCAGGAGCAGGAGGGTGCAGGGGTTGGAGCAGAGGGAGTCTGTCGTCATGCAGACGTGTGTCCACACACACACACACACACACACACACACACCTGACAGTTGTCCTACAAAGCATGACTCTTTAAAAAAGGAAAAAAGTTATGAGCGAGACAAAGGAGAAAGGAAGAGCAATGGTTCTGATTAATGATCCAGACACAGTAACTGCCTGAAAACAAACAGTAAGCTTCTTGGCTGAATGGAGCAGGCACTTACACTTTTGCTCTCATACATATTCCCTGACTCAGACCGACTGGAGCTCATGCAGTGCTAACTTACTTTGACTGCACAATGTTTAGCTTGAGTGAACTAGACAAAGAAAGTTTTTTTTTATATTGACTTAAAAGCATTCTTCATTACACAGATTATTTTCGCATGACATGTGTGAATGGTGTAAATTTGATTTTGTACTTACTGTCCTCCTATTTTATGATGAAGTCTTATAAATAAATAACACAAAAACAAGGCATCTCAGTTTGTTTTTCCAGCTGTTCAGATGTTTTAAGATGACAACGTCTTTTTGAACGCCCTAACCCCATCCTTCCATTTGGACCATACAACATTTTCAGGACTGTGTATTTAAAAAAAAAGTCTTCAGAGGATCTAGGAGCCTAATTGTGGCACTGGGAAAATGCTGTGTATTGATAAAGGTGCAGCAGGCAAGCAAACAGAAAAAAAGAAACATACATAAACTTGCTGATGCAAGGTAAATTAGAAAGAACAAATGAGCTTCAGATTGCGAAGGTAAACTTGACACCGAGCCTAAAAATACATTTTCCGTTTACATTTTTTCTACATGTTCCTTTGAGAGTGGCACATTTATATATTCTTTTGGGGAGGTATGTGAGAAGGTAACATGAAATGGGATATAATTTAATTTAAATACAACTTCAATCCAGGCTTCAGTCGGGGTTCTCTGTGAGGCTAGATCATATTTAAATTAGCTCCAATATTTTTAATGAATATAAAGTCATATGTATTACTATCATCTTAGCTTTTCACTATCACAGAAACAAAATCATGACATTTTTTAACAAATTGTTATCACAAACTGGCAACTTAAAAAGGATGACATTTATCAATACTAAATCTAGTTGAGCTTTTAAAGTTTTGGTTGATCTGTGGTGTTTTTTATGGTCTGCTTACTTTTCTTCTCACCTTAGGAAATTTTGGTTTAGTGCTACTCTTAGGCCATTACCTTGGCTGTTTGAAATAGCTCCAAATATCGTTGTAAACATGTGATTATGTAAAACCAGGTGTAAGTAATCCAGGTAAATGCATGGCTGCTGCTTTCTGCAAGAGACAATGAGGTTGGTTTAAATCCTGGTTATATCAGGCAGAACATACAGTGCCAAAACTCTGCCAAGCAACAAAAAAGATAATTCATAGAGACCACATATGACTGGACCAAGGAGGGTCTGGCAGCAAGTCAGGATTAAACATAACATTTTGCAGACTCGTATTTGTATACAATATTGACAATAGTGTAGAAACATCTATTACTAATGATTTAGAAGCTGACAATGAAACTCATATTTCATTGTCTTACCTATTTCAGGTTTTAAAAAAGGTTTGTCTGTCTGGTTCTACCATTCCCAGAATTCACACCAGCAGAAGAGCTGGTCCCTTAACTTAAACAAGGGAAGGGCTGTTTTAGAAGGGATCCAAGGAGGGTCAGGTTTAGAAGGGGTCCCCTGCCTGATCCGGTGGAGAAGAGTTTCAGTCTGGACAGACGCTTCTGCTTGGTTCTACCTTGGCCCTATTGTGGCTCTATCTTTCTGATTCCTTTTATCCAATATAGTCAGGTCAACCATATTCTGCTTTGGCAAAAAACCACTCACACTGAGCCTGGTTCTGCTGGAGTTTTCTTCCTGTTAAAAAGGAGTTTTCCTCTCCACTGTTGCTACATGCATGTGTAACAGTGTGAGTTCCTGTCATTTTGCCTTCAAATGATTATGTAGCTATCCCCTTGGCTACTTGGCCAAGGGGATATCCCTTTGGCTGACTCGTCATTTAGCGACTTTCATCCTGAAGTCCGGGGATCGAATTCTGCTCGGGCCCTCTGTCGTGTATCCTAACACACATACTTTGTGTGAGGCATTGCTGAGGAGTTAATGACAAAATGCAAGCGAAGGTCGTCGCTGTAGGCTCATCCAGGAGGAGCATGTCTTGCAAGTCAATGACTGGATGCAATCAACTGGTTTCGTAACCAATCTGACAGTGTTGTCTCTCTAAAGTGCCTTGAGATGACGTGTGTTGTAAATTGACACTATATATATATATATATATATATATATATATATATATATATATAAACTGAATTGAGAATGTCATTGATTGAGCCAGGCCACTTTGCCTTGATGTTGTTGAAGATACAGAAAATCTTATTCATCAGGATGTGTTTAGGTAACGTAATCCACATCATAAATGTATGTAGTTTACAGGCCTAACCAAAGTCACCTCTCCTAGCTGATAAATGTGCAGCAGAGGGGTGTTTAAGGTGTGTGTTTGTTTAGAAGAAGAAATCTAGAAGCTGAGAACTGTATAACAGTCCAATTTAAAATAAATTCACAAGAAGACAAATTTCAACAAGAAGGATATTCCTGGTTTAAGTATTTGGCTGGAATACCATCAGGGTTAATCATCCTTTGCCTCCTTATAGTCATCTTGATTGGGAAATGTTCTCAGGTGTGCAGGAACACAGTCGGCCCAGCCACCAGAAAATATCCTCTCTGTGCAGGGGTGGATCTAGAAAAATATTTATGGGGTGGCAAGAGGGGGGCAGGATTTTTTTAGGGGTGGCAACATATGGCATTTGTTTACACTGAATTTAATCACAGTTATCACAGTTTGGTGAGAATAGTATGTACAGTACTAGTGTTTCATGTGAAACAGTTCATATTAATAATACATCGTACAATGTGATCTCACTTAATAGGAGATAGAAGAACTATAACACTACTTCTAGAGGGGCCTTATGACAGGAAAGGTATTAAGGTAAGACACAGGTGCTGAGTCGCAGATGTGTGAGATTGACTGTCAGAGAGGCAGCTTTGCAGCATTTGCACAAGAAGAAACTATAGAAAGAAAAAGTTACCCATCAGAGATCTATGGACTGAGCTGGACTAAAGTGAGCAGAACTACACAGTAGAAATAAATGGGTCAAGGCACCCGAACAAGGTACCAGACATCTATGTAATGTTTACTCTGAACACACATTTACCCCATTTGTTCCTCAGTAACTTGACATACAGCAGTTAAAGCAAAATGAAAGGGACATTTCATGCATGTAAATATGCTGTAGATAGAGCTGCATATGGAGGACCAACTCTGCCATATTTAAAAATAAATACAGAAATAAATAAATGCTCAATAAATAAATAAGCATACAATTAATTGCCACCAAAAATACAATCAACAAATAAATGTAATTAGAAATTATATTATAATGGCAGCCAGAAATGTAAAGAGGGCAGGCAGAAATAAATAGCGGCGAAGAAATAACTAGGGTAAAAAAATACAAAGAATAAAACAGACAAAAATATTATAACATGCACATAAATAAATACTTAAAAATATAAGTAATTAAAAAATGAAGTTGAAGATAATAAATGACAAAAAAAAATAAATAAGGTAAATATTAAAAAGGCAAAGAAATAAAGAAGCCAATTAAAAGAGTTATATACCTTTATGACTAGCTGTATAATTAAATTTCTACTTACATTTATTTGTTGTTTGTATTTTTGGTGGCAATTAATTGTATGCCTATTTATTTATTAAGCATTTATTTATTTCTGTATTTATTTTTAAATATGGCAGAGTTGGTCCTCCATACTGCTGTATCAACAAATCAACAAAAAGGTGGGTTCTGTTTGTTACATCAAAATCTCCACAAATCTGAAAAGAAGCAACATAAAAATACATTTTGCTTGTGAGTAGGTTCATACAGGTCATTTCTGGATAGCTTCATACTATATATACAAAAAAAGAAACAGCAACACTGCTTCATATTAAGCAGGATTTACACCAGTATCACATTTTTAACTTTTAACACTTTTGGTTTTATTAAAGGAAATATCAGATTTTCTCAGGTGCCAAAACAAAATGTAACAGCTCTGTAAAGGCTCACCAGAGAGCATAACATAAAGTTAACATGACTATAACAGCTGAATGTGGTGATTTCCATGTTGCTCAGCAAAACGCTTCACAACTTTATTTAGATCCAATGCCTTTGTGCGTTTTGATTTGAGTAAAACCAAACTTGATCGTCTCTTTTCTGTCATAGTTGACCGCAAATATGTCTTGATGAGCCTTAAAGGTCAGGCCTAACTAACATCATAGATAGAGAAATAACGTTCTGCAACCTGATTTTTATCATCTCAAAATCAACATTGCAGCTATGCTAGCAACATTGTGCTTTCATTATGATTTCATTTCTCGATAGATAGTTAATCAGTTTTTACCTGTTTCATCCCGTGTCTCCTCTCCCCATGACCCCTGGCTCCCTCGCTTTGCCCCATTCGGTTTTCAAAACAATCAGTCTCAGTCGCTCTCGCGTCATCTCGTGCTGCATTCACTGCAGTCCGACATTGGAAATTAGCGGTCGTAATTCTCAAATGATCCATAATTTATAAGCCTCGCCACCCCTACCGCCAACTGGGGTGGCAGCAGGGGTTGCAAGGCTGTCATTTAGGGTGGCATTTGCCACCCTATGCCACCCCAGTAGATCCGCCTATGTCTCTGTGACACAAAGCTCATTCGCACCAGAAAAACAGCAAAACCCCGTAGACCCTATTAGTAAGTGCAGTCCAGCGCACCAATATGTTACAGAATACTGTATTAAAAAAGAAATACACAGTCAAACTATTCTAATGTTAATGGTCTGTAGTCTAATCTATGTTGTCTAAAATGCTATAGACCCCCTCCTTAATGTAGTTAATTCTTCTGTGCGTGTTGAAGGTTATAAAGATGTGTGTATATCCTTTTATTGCAAGATACACACTCCTGATAGTGCAGTAAATGTGGCTTTGGAAAGATTTTCAACATCTCCTACTGCATAAAGGAACATACCACAAGCAAAAATCTGAACCCCGCACACGGCCACACTGTGTAGTGGTGAAAGCATGGCTCTGTTTGGGGTGGTGCTGAATTCTGAGACTCAGCAGTCTGCACAGATAGCGGTTGTCATCCATATGAAAGCAGTAATGCTTATGAAGGTAATTGTTGGAAAAGGCCAATGTGTCAGACGAGTCCTGAAACACTCTTTTCCATCTGAAAGCCTTTCTGAGTATAAGTGCTTCATCATCTAAAAGTCATTAAAAGATGGGCTCATCATTGTAAAGGAAGTCACTTATGTTTGGAGTTACTTATATGGCCCAACTTCATGGACCAAATCTTATCTCTTTTTTTAGCCATTTCTCTAATCCGCTCAATTTATGCAATAGTTATTTAGTTGTTAAATGCCTTTCTGTCAAACTTAGAAAAGCTGTCTTTATGAACATATTGAACTATAACGATGTCCACAAAGAAAATGTGAAATTTAATGAATGTTGAGGCTACTATAACAAAGAACTTGACTTGTATTAGTGATTTTTTAACATAGGTTGATCAGGAAGTACCAAAACATGCAGAAAACAGTCACTGACAAAACTCATTGATTTATCGGTTGACACCTGAATGAACAAATAAGGCACCAGGATTCACTGAGCCCGGCTATATGGAGGAGGCTGGCTAAACAAAATATCCATGGTAACATGTTACTGCTTTTGTGAGACCAAGTCAAGATCTACAGTAATTAATCCAGGATATAAGGAAAATTCCAGCATAATCCACTTTCTTGGTCTTGTGAAACAGCCCTAAAAACTACAGTGTTATTGACTAAAACGTCTTTTGAGTTGCTCTTTTGTATAATATCTCAATATTGAAAAAAATTTTTCAATACCCTTCAGAGAATCAATGTCAGATGTAAAGGTAAGTCTTATTTACTGCATTAGGACATAAAAGAATGATTAGAAAGACGTGCTATATAAATTGCACACAAGGCATTCCTAAATATTAAAACTCCATGTCTAAAACAGTTAATAAGAAATAAACGGCAGCACCAAGATTCACTTCTTTACTGCTACCTTAGAAAATGCAGTGCTGGAAGTCATATGTTGCCACAAGGAGGGGAAAAGGAAAACATCTGTTTCTATGGAAACCCAGCTCTTTGATTACACTGGCAAACACATAAACCAACCTAGCATGTGTTCAAATACACATATAATCACTTAACCCCCAACGTTGCACAGATCATATTGATACATCTTTTGAACAGCTTTAGCCCAGATGTAGAAATGTGTGCTGACCATCACTTTTTTGTGCCAATGTCTCTTCAAGAGCAAGAAGGCAGAAGGAAAAACAACTCAGATCCCAGACCAGATGGCTAAATGTCAATGAATACCACACCAACATGACTGCTAGTCCTCCCCAGAAGAGGCTGTACACTCTGCAACACTGAATCACCTAATAATTTAGCGAACAAGTGAGCTGAGACATCTGCACTAGATGGTGTTTCAGATATTGTGCTTATTGTTTGGGATCTAAGGGCTTCCAAAACACACCTGGCTGCAGTTATTTTCAAAGGATTTAAATCAAATTCCTTACTTTATCTAACAGCACTGGGGAATAGAACAGCACATTATGTGGTGCGTTTACGAACCAGTCAGCTTTCCTCTCCTATGTGGAGTTACTGTTTTTATAGTTTTGCCTGCTTACAGTTATGATTTCTTTTATCACACAAGTTTGTCAGGGAGAATATTTTTTTTTGTTTTTTTATATCCATAAAAAATATGGATAAGTGAATATGCTGATGTACTTTGGATCCTTGTTCTGTTGCACAACCCTTTTGGCAGGATATTCTCCTTAAGGATTGACTGGTTCAGAGCAGAGTTTATGGTTCCATCAATTAAAGAGAACCATGTCCTGAAGCAGTAAAGCAGGAATGTTTGTTTTGAAATAGTGGGTTCGAATGGCAGAAAATGAGCAGGACACACACCTTTTGGGAATTATAACTGTGGAAATTTGAATCCAAAGAATATTTTCCCCTATCTCATAGGAATAAAGGTATTTTTACAAAGTGAAGTTCTTTCTCTAATAAAGGTCAAATGTAGCCATCTGAGAGATTACTTAAGTAAAATAAGTCTTTGCTAAAAGGGCATACTTAATTATCAGTAATATTTTATTAAATACAGTAATTCACATATTTACCAATATGTAATCACAAACAAAAATGTTCACATATGGTAAAGAACTTCCATTGGCATCACTTGCCGGGTGGGCATCTTTCAGCCAGAGTCATG